>NW_027182495.1:0-312971 GCF_040938575.1 Ambystoma mexicanum | reverse complement strand
TGCTATAGGAAGGGTCTCAGAATTGGAATGGGAAGGAGTTGGATATCACATCTCAAGCTATAGGAAGGGTCTCAGTATTGGAATGGGAAGGACTTGGATATCACATCTCATGCTATAGGAAGGCTCTCAGGTTTGGAAGGGGAAAGAGTTGGATATCTCATTTCATGTTAGAGGTAGGATCTCAGGTTTGGTATTAGAGGCATTGAGATATCACATCTCATGCTATCAGAAGGGACTCAGGAATGGAATGGGAAGGAGTTACATATCACATCTCATGCTAAAGGGAGGGTCTCAGGTTTGGAAGGGGAAGGATTTGGATATCACATCTCATGTTATAGGAAGGATCTCAGGTTTGGTATTAGAAGCATTGAGATATCACATCTCATGCTATCGGAAGGATCTCAGGTTTGGTATTAGAAGCATTGAGATATCACATCTCATGCTATCAGAAGAGTCTCAGGATTGGAATAGGAAGGAGTTGGATATCACATTTCATGCTAAAGGGAGGGTCTCAGGTTTGGAAGGGGAAGGATTTGGATATCACATCTCATGTTATCGGAAGGATCTCATGTTTGGTATTAGAAGTATTGAGATATCATATCTCATGCTATAGGAAGGGTCTCAGGATTGGAATGGGAAGGAGTTGGATATCACATCTCATGATATAGGGAGGGTCTCAGGATTGGAATGGGAAGGACTTAGATATCACATATCATGCTATAGGGAGGGTCTCAGTTTTGATATTAGAAGCATTGAGATATCACATCTCATGCTATCGGAAGTGTCTCAGGATTGGAATGGGAAGGAGCTGGATATCACATCTCATGCTAAAGGAAGGGTCTCAGGTTTGGAACGAGAAGGATTTGGATATCACATCTCATGTTATAGGAAGGGTCTCAGGTTTGGTATAAGCATTGAGATATCACATCTCTGCTATCGGAAGTGTCTCAGGATTGGAATGGGAAGGAGTTGGATATCCCATCTCATGTTATAGGACGGGTCTCAGGTTTGTTATTAGAATCATTGAGATATCATATTGCATGCTGTAGGAAGGGTCTAAGGGTTGGAATGTGAAGGACTTGGATATCACATCTCATGCTATAGATAGGCTCTTAGGTTTGGAAAGGGAAGGAGTTGGATATCACATTTCATGTTAGAGGAAGGATCTCAGGTTTGGTATTAGAAGCATTGAGATATCACATCTCATGCTATAGGAAGGGT
Source organism: Ambystoma mexicanum (assembly GCF_040938575.1). Taxonomy (NCBI): domain Eukaryota; kingdom Metazoa; phylum Chordata; class Amphibia; order Caudata; family Ambystomatidae; genus Ambystoma; species Ambystoma mexicanum. Next base: position 311,750 of record NW_027182495.1, on the reverse strand, counting down.
CTCAGGATTGGAATGGGAAGCAGTTGGATATCACATCTCATGCTATAGGAAGGGTCTCAGGTTTGGTATAAGCATTGAGATATCACATCTCATGCTATAGGACGGGTCTCAGGATTGGAATGGAAGGAGTTGGATATCACATCTCATGTTATAGGAAGGATCTCAGGTTTGGTATTAGAAGCATTGAGACATCACATCTCATGCTATAGGAAGGGTCTCAGGGTTGGAATGGGAAGGAGTTGGATATCACATCTCATCCAATAGGAAGGGTCTCAGGTTTGGAATGGGAAGGAATTGGATATCACATCTCATGTTATAGGAAGGATCTCAGGTTTGGTATTAGAAGCATTGAGATATCACATCTCATGCTATAGGAAGGGTCTCAGGATTTGAATGTGAAGGATTCGGATATTACATCTCATGCTAAAGGAAGGGTCTCAGGTTTGGTCGAAGCATTGAGATATCACGTCGCTGCTATCGGAAGGGTCTCAGGATTGGATTGGGAAGGAGTTGGATATCCCTTATCATGCTATAGGAAGGGTCTCAGGATTTGAATGGCAAGGAGTTGGATATCACATCTCATGCCATAGGAAGGGTCTCAGGTTTGGATTGGGAAGGAGTTGGATATCCCTTCTCATGCTATAGGAAGTGTCTCAGGTTGGAATGGGAAGAAGTTGGATATCACATCTCATGTTATAGGAAGGATCTCAGGATTGGAATGGGAAGGATTTGGATATCACATCTCTTGCTATAGGAAGGGTCTCAGGATTGGAATGGGTAGGAGTTGGATATTACTTTCTTGCTATAGGAAGGGTCTCATGTTTGGAATGGGAAGGAGTTGGATATCACATATGCTATAGTTAGTGTCTCAGGTTTGGAACGGGAAGGAGTTGGATATCACATCTCATGTTATAGGAAGGGTCTCAGGTTTGGTATAAGCATTGAGATATCACATCTCTGCTATCGGAAGCGGCTCAGGATTGGAATGGGAAGGAGTTGGATATCCCATCTCATGTTATAGGAAGAGTCTCTGGTTTGGTATTAGAATCATTGAGATATCACATCTCATGCTATAGGAAGGGTCTCAGGATTGGAATGGGAAGGAATTGGATATCACATCTCAGGCTATAGGAAGGGTCTCAGGATTGGAATGGGAAGGAGTTGGATATCACATCTCATGCTATAGGAAGGGTCTCAGGTTTGGTATAAGCATTGATATATCACATCTCATGCTATAGGAAGGATCTCAGGATTGGAATGGAAGGAGTTGGATATCACATCTCATGTTATAGGAAGGATCTCAGGTTTGGTATTAGAAGCATTGAAACATCACATCTCATGCTATAGGAAGGGTCTCAGGATTGGAATGGGAAGGAGTTGGATATCAAATCTCATGCTATAGGAAGGGTCTCAGGATTGGAATGGGAAGGAGTTGAATATGACATCTCATGCCGTAGGAAGGGTCTCAGGTTTGGTATAAACATTGAGATATCACATCTCTGCTATCAAAAGGGTCTCAGGATTGGAATTGGAAGGAGTTGGATATCCCATCTCATGTTATAGGAAGAGTCTCAGGTTTGGTATTAGAAGCATTGAGATATCACATCTCATGCTATAGGAAGGGTCTGAGGATTGGAATGGGAAGTAGTTGGATATCACATCTCCTGCTATGGGAAGGGTCTCAGGTTTGGTATAAGCAGTGAGATATCACATCTCATGCTATAGGAAGTGTCTCAGGATTGGAATGGGAAGGAGTTGGATATCACATCTCATGTTATAGGAAGGATCTCAGGTGTGGTATAAGCATTGAGATATCACATCTCTGCTATCGGAAGGGTCTCAAGATTGGAATGGGAAGGAGTTGGATATTCCCATCTCATGTTATAGGAAGGGTCTCAGGTTTGGTATTAGAAGCATTGAGATATCACATCTCATGCTATAGGAAGGGTCTCAGGATTGGAATGGGAAGGACTTGGATATCACATCTCATGCTATAGGGAGGGTCTCAAGTTTGATATTAGAAGCTTTGAGATATCACATCTCATGATATCGGAAGGGTCTCAGGATTGGAATGGGAAGGAGTTGGATATCACATCTCATGATAAAGGAAGGGTCTAAGGTTTGGAAGGGGAAGGATTTGGATATCACATCTCATGTTATATTACGGGTCTCAGGTTTGGTATTAGAAGCATTGAGATATCAAGTCTCATAGTATAGGAAGGGTCTCAGAATTGGAATGGGAAGGAGTTGGATATCCCATCTCATGTTATAGGAAGAGTCTCTGGTTTGGTATTAGAATCATTGAGATATTCACATCGCATGCTGTAGGAAGGGTCTAAGGATTGGAATGGGATGGACTTGGATATCACATCTGATGCTATAGGTAGGCTCTCAGGTTTGGTATAAGCATTGAGATATCACATTTCATGCTATAGGAAGGGTCTCAGAATTGGAATGGGAAGGAGTTGGATATCACATCTCAAGCTATAGGAAGGGTCTCAGTATTGGAATGGGAAGGACTTGGATATCACATCTCATGCTATAGGAAGGCTCTCAGGTTTGGAAGGGGAAAGAGTTGGATATCTCATTTCATGTTAGAGGTAGGATCTCAGGTTTGGTATTAGAGGCATTGAGATATCACATCTCATGCTATCAGAAGGGTCTCAGGAATGGAATGGGAAGGAGTTAGATATCACATCTCATGCTAAAGGGAGGGTCTCAGGTTTGGAAGGGGAAGGATTTGGATATCACATCTCATGTTATAGGAAGGATCTCAGGTTTGGTATTAGAAGCATTGAGATATCACATCTCATGCTATCGGAAGGATCTCAGGTTTGGTATTAGAAGCATTGAGATATCACATCTCATGCTATCAGAAGAGTCTCAGGATTGGAATAGGAAGGAGTTGGATATCACATTTCATGCTAAAGGGAGGGTCTCAGGTTTGGAAGGGGAAGGATTTGGATATCACATCTCATGTTATCGGAAGGATCTCACGTTTGGTATTAGAAGTATTGAGATATCATATCTCATGCTATAGGAAGGGTCTCAGGATTGGAATGGGAAGGAGTTAGATATCACATCTCATGCTATAGGGAGGGTCTCAGGATTGGAATGGGAAGGACTTAGATATCACATATCATGCTATAGGGAGGGTCTCAGTTTTGATATTAGAAGCATTGAGATATCACATCTCATGCTATCGGAAGTGTCTCAGGATTGGAATGGGAAGGACTTGGATATCACATCTCATCCTATAGGTAGGGTCTCAAGTTTGACATTAGAAGCATTGAGATATCACATCTCATGCTATAGGAAGGGTCTGAGGATTGGAATGGGAAGGAGTTGGATATCACATCTCCTGCTATGGGAAGGGTCTCAGGTTTGGTATAAGCAGTGAGATATCACATCTCATGCTATAGGAAGTGTCTCAGGATTGGAATGGGAAGGAGTTGGATATCACATCTCATGTTATAGGAAGGATCTCAGGTGTGGTATAAGCATTGAGATATCACATCTCTGCTATCGGAAGGGTCTCAAGATTGGAATGGGAAGGAGTTGGATATTCCCATCTCATGTTATAGGAAGGGTCTCAGGTTTGGTATTAGAAGCATTGAGATATCACATCTCATGCTATAGGAAGGGTCTCAGGATTGGAATGGGAAGGACTTGGTTATCACATCTCATGCTATAGGGAGGGTCTCAAGTTTGATATTAGAAGCTTTGAGATATCACATCTCATGATATCGGAAGGGTCTCAGGATTGGAATGGGAAGGAGTTGGATATCACATCTCATGATAAAGGACGGGTCTAAGGTTTGGAAGGGGAAGGATTTGGATATCACATCTCATGTTATATTACGGGTCTCAGGTTTGGTATTAGAAGCATTGAGATATCAAGTCTCATAGTATAGGAAGGGTCTCAGAATTGGAATGGGAAGGAGTTGGATATCCCATCTCATGTTATAGGAAGAGTCTCTGGTTTGGTATTAGAATCATTGAGATATTCACATCGCATGCTGTAGGAAGGGTCTCAGAATTGGAATGGGAAGGAGTTGGATATCACATCTCAAGCTATAGGAAGGGTCTCAGTATTGGAATGGGAAGGACTTGGATATCACATCTCATGCTATAGGAAGGCTCTCAGGTTTGGAAGGGGAAAGAGTTGGATATCTCATTTCATGTTAGAGGTAGGATCTCAGGTTTGGTATTAGAGGCATTGAGATATCACATCTCATGCTATCAGAAGGGTCTCAGGAATGGAATGGGAAAGAGTTAGATATCACATCTCATGCTAAAGGGAGGGTCTCAGGTTTGGAAGGGGAAGGATTTGGATATCACATCTCATGTTATAGGAAGGATCTCAGGTTTGGTATTAGAAGCATTGAGATATCACATCTCATGCTATCGGAAGGATCTCAGGTTTGGTATTAGAAGCATTGAGATATCACATCTCATGCTATCAGAAGAGTCTCAGGATTGGAATAGGAAGGAGTTGGATATCACATTTCATGCTAAAGGGAGGGTCTCAGGTTTGGCAGGGGAAGGATTTGGATATCACATCTCATGTTATCGGAAGGATCTCACGTTTGGTATTAGAAGTATTGAGATATCATATCTCATGCTATAGGAAGGGTCTCAGGATTGGAATGGGAAGGAGTTGGATATCACATCTCATTATATAGGGAGGGTCTCAGGATTGGAATGGGAAGGACTTAGATATCACATATCATGCTATAGGGAGGGTCTCAGTTTTGATATTAGAAGCATTGAGATATCACATCTCATGCTATCGGAAGTGTCTCAGGATTGGAATGGGAAGGAGCTGGATATCACATCTCATGCTAAAGGAAGGGTCTCAGGTTTGGAACGAGAAGGATTTGGATATCACATCTCATGTTATAGGAAGGGTCTCAGGTTTGGTATAAGCATTGAGATATCACATCTCTGCTATCGGAAGTGTCTCAGGATTGGAATGGGAAGGAGTTGGATATCCCATCTCATGTTATAGGACGGGTCTCAGGTTTGTTATTAGAATCATTGAGATATCATATTGCATGCTGTAGGAAGGGTCTAAGGGTTGGAATGTGAAGGACTTGGATATCACATCTCATGCTATAGATAGGCTCTTAGGTTTGGAAAGGGAAGGAGTTGGATATCATATTTCATGTTAGAGGAAGGATCTCAGGTTTGGTATTAGAAGCATTGAGATATCACATCTCATGCTATAGGAAGGGTCTCAGGATTGGAATGGGAAGCAGTTGGATATCACATCTCATGCTATAGGAAGGGTCTCAGGTTTGGTATAAGCATTGAGATATCACATCTCATGCTATAGGACGGGTCTCAGGATTGGAATGGAAGGAGTTGGATATCACATCTCATGTTATAGGAAGGATCTCAGGTTTGGTATTAGAAGCATTGAGACATCACATCTCATGCTATAGGAAGGGTCTCAGGGTTGGAATGGGAAGGAGTTGGATATCACATCTCATCCAATAGGAAGGGTCTCAGGTTTGGAATGGGAAGGAATTGGATATCACATCTCATGTTATAGGAAGGATCTCAGGTTTGGTATTAGAAGCATTGAGATATCACATCTCATGCTATAGGAAGGGTCTCAGGATTGGAATGTGAAGGATTTGGATATCACATCTCATGCTAAAGGAAAGGTCTCAGGTTTGGTAGAAGCATTGAGATATCACGTCGCTGCTATCGGAAGGGTCTCAGGATTGGATTGGGAAGGAGTTGGATATCCCTTCTCATGCTATAGGAAGGAGTTGGATATCACATCTCATGTTATAGGAAGGGTCTCAGGATTGGAATGGGAAGGATTTGGATATCACATCTCTTGCTATAGGAAGGGTCTCAGGATTGGAATGGGTAGGAGTTGGATATTACTTTCTTGCTATAGGAAGGGTCTCATGTTTGGAATGGGAAGGAGTTGGATATCACATATGCTATAGTTAGTGTCTCAGGTTTGGAACGGGAAGGAGTTGGATATCACATCTCATGTTATAGGAAGGGTCTCAGGTTTGGTATAAGCATTGAGATATCACATCTCTGCTATCGGAAGCGGCTCAGGATTGGAATGGGAAGGAGTTGGATATCCCATCTCATGTTATAGGAAGAGTCTCTGGTTTGGTATTAGAATCATTGAGATATCACATCGCATGCTGTAGGAAGGGTCTAAGGATTGGAATGGGATGGACTTGGATATCACATCTCATGTTATAGGTAGGCTCTCAGGTTTGGTATAAGCATTGAGATATCACATCTCATGCTATAGGAAGGGTCTCAGGATTGGAATGGGAAGGAATTGGATATCACATCTCAGGCTATAGGAAGGGTCTCAGGATTGGAATGGGAAGGAGTTGGATATCACATCTCATGCTATAGGAAGGGTCTCAGGTTTGGTATAAGCATTGATATATCACATCTCATGCTATAGGAAGGGTCTCAGGATTGGAATGGAAGGAGTTGGATATCACATCTCATGTTATAGGAAGGATCTCAGGTTTGGTATTAGAAGCATTGAGACATCAGATCTCATGCTATAGGAAGGGTCTCAGGATTGGAATGGGAAGGAGTTGGATATCAAATCTCATGCTATAGGAAGGGTCTCAGGATTGGAATGGGAAGGAGTTGAATATGACATCTCATGCCGTAGGAAGGGTCTCAGGTTTGGTATAAACATTGAGATATCACATCTCTGCTATCAAAAGGGTCTCAGGATTGGAATTGGAAGGAGTTGGATATCCCATCTCATGTTATAGGAAGAGTCTCAGGTTTGGTATTAGAAGCATTGAGATATCTCATCTCATGCTATAGGAAGTGTCTCAGGATTGGAATGGGAAGGACTTGGATATCACATCTCCTGCTATAGGTAGGGTCTCAAGTTTGACATTAGAAGCATTGAGATATCACATCTCATGCTATAGGAAGGGTCTGAGGATTGGAATGGGAAGGAGTTGGATATCACATCTGCTATGGGAAGGGTCTCAGGTTTGGTATAAGCAGTGAGATATCACATCTCATGCTATAGGAAGTGTCTCAGGATTGGAATGGGAAGGAGTTGGATATCACATCTCATGTTATAGGAAGGATCTCAGGTGTGGTATAAGCATTGAGATATCACATCTCTGCTATCGGAAGGGTCTGAAGATTGGAATGGGAAGGAGTTGGATATTCCCATCTCATGTTATAGGAAGGGTCTCAGGTTTGGTATTAGAAGCATTGAGATATCACATCTCATGCTATAGGAAGGGTCTCAGGATTGGAATGGGAAGGACTTGGATATCACATCTCATGCTATAGGGAGGGTCTCAAGTTTGATATTAGAAGCTTTGAGATATCACATCTCATGATATCGGAAGGGTCTCAGGATTGGAATGGGAAGGAGTTGGATATCACATCTCATGATAAAGGAAGGGTCTAAGGTTTGGAAGGGGAAGGATTTGGATATCACATCTCATGTTATATTACGGGTCTCAGGTTTGGTATTAGAAGCATTGAGATATCAAGTCTCATAGTATAGGAAGGGTCTCAGAATTGGAATGGGAAGGAGTTGGATATCCCATCTCATGTTATAGGAAGAGTCTCTGGTTTGGTATTAGAATCATTGAGATATCACATCGCATGCTGTAGGAAGGGTCTAAGGGTTGGAATGGGATGGACTTGGATATCACATCTCATGCTATAGGTAGGCTCTCAGGTTTGGTATAAGCATTGAGATATCACATCTCATGCTATAGGAAGGGTCTCAGAATTGGAATGGGAAGGAGTTGGATATCACATCTCAAGCTATAGGAAGGGTCTCAGTATTGGAATGGGAAGGACTTGGATATCACATCTCATGCTATAGGAAGGCTCTCAGGTTTGGAAGGGGAAAGAGTTGGATATCTCATTTCATGTTAGAGGTAGGATCTCAGGTTTGGTATTAGAGGCATTGAGATATCACATCTCATGCTACAGGAGGGTCTCAGGAATGGAATGGGAAGGAGTTAGATATCACATCTCATGCTAAAGGGAGGGTCTCAGGTTTGGAAGGGGAAGGATTTGGATATCACATCTCATGTTATAGGAAGGATCTCAGGTTTGGTATTAGAAGCATTGAGATATCACATCTCATGCTATCGGAAGGATCTCAGGTTTGGTATTAGAAGCATTGAGATATCACATCTCATGTTATCAGAAGAGTCTCAGGATTGGAATAGGAAGGAGTTGGATATCACATTTCATGCTAAAGGGAGGGTCTCAGTTTTGGAAGGGGAAGGATTTGGATATCACATCTCATGTTATCGGAAGGATCTCACGTTTGGTATTAGAAGTATTGAGATATCATATCTCATGCTATAGGAAGGGTCTCAGGATTGGAATGGGAAGGAGTTGGATATCACATCTCATGCTATAGGGAGGGTCTCAGGATTGGAATGGGAAGGACTTAGATATCACATATCATGCTATAGGGAGGGTCTCAGTTTTGATATTAGAAGCATTGAGATATCACATCTCATGCTATCGGAAGTGTCTCAGGATTGGAATGGGAAGGAGCTGGATATCACATTTCAAGCTAAAGGAAGGGTCTCAGGTTTGGAACGGGAAGGATTTGGATATCACATCTCATGTTATAGGAAGGGTCTCAGGTTTGGTATAAGCATTGAGATATCACATCTCTGCTATCGGAAGTGTCTCAGGATTGGAATGGGAAGGAGTTGGATATCCCATCTCATGTTATAGGACGGGTCTCAGGTTTGTTATTAGAATCATTGAGATATCATATTGCATGCTGTAGGAAGGGTCTAAGGGTTGGAATGTGAAGGACTTGGATATCACATCTCATGCTATAGATAGGCTCTTAGGTTTGGAAAGGGAAGGAGTTGGATATCACATTTCATGTTAGAGGAAGGATCTCAGGTTTGGTATTAGAAGCATTGAGATATCACATCTCATGCTATAGGAAGGGTCTCAGGATTGGAATGGGAAGCAGTTGGATATCACATCTCATGCTATAGGAAGGGTCTCAGGTTTGGTATAAGCATTGAGATATCACATCTCATGCTATAGGACGGGTCTCAGGATTGGAATGGAAGGAGTTGGATATCACATCTCATGTTATAGGAAGGATCTCAGGTTTGGTATTAGAAGCATTGAGACATCACATCTCATGCTATAGGAAGGGTCTCAGGGTTGGAATGGGAAGGAGTTGGATATCACATCTCATCCAATAGGAAGGGTCTCAGGTTTGGAATGGGAAGGAATTGGATATCACATCTCATGTTATAGGAAGGATCTCAGGTTTGGTATTAGAAGCACTGAGATATCACATCTCATGCTATAGGAAGGGTCTCAGGATTGGAATGTGAAGGATTTGGATATCACATCTCATGCTAAAGGAAGGGTCTCAGGTTTGGTAGAAGCATTGAGATATCACGTCGCTGCTATCGGAAGGGTCTCAGGATTGGATTGGGAAGGAGTTGGATATCCCTTCTCATGCTATAGGAAGGGTCTCAGGATTTGAATGGCAAGGAGTTGGATATCACATCTCATGCCATAGGAAGGGTCTCAGGTTTGGTATAAGCATTGAGATATCACATCTCTGCTATCGGAAGGGTCTCAGGATTGGATTGGGAAGGAGTTGGATATCCCTTCTCATGCTATAGGAAGTGTCTCAGGTTGGAATGGGAAGGAGTTGGATATCACATCTCATGTTATAGGAAGGGTCTCAGGATTGGAATGGGAAGGATTTGGATATCACATCTCTTGCTATAGGAAGGGTCTCAGGATTGGAATGGGTAGGAGTTGGATATTACTTTCTTGCTATAGGAAGGGTCTCATGTTTGGAATGGGAAGGAGTTGGATATCACATATGCTATAGTTAGTGTCTCAGGTTTGGAACGGGAAGGAGTTGGATATCACATCTCATGTTATAGGAAGGGTCTCAGGTTTGGTATAAGCATTGAGATATCACATCTCTGCTATCGGAAGCGACTCAGGATTGGAATGGGAAGGAGTTGGATATCCCATCTCATGTTATAGGAAGAGTCTCTGGTTTGGTATTAGAATCATTGAGATATCACATAGCATGCTGTAGGAAGGGTCTAAGGATTGGAATGGGATGGACTTGGATATCACATCTCATGTTATAGGTAGGCTCTCAGGTTTGCTATAAGCATTGAGATATCACATCTCATGCTATAGGAAGGGTCACAGGATTGGAATGGGAAGGAATTGGATATCACATCTCATGCTATAGGAAGGGTCTCAGATTTGGTATAAGCATTGAGATATCACATCTCATGCTAAAGGAAGGGTCTCAGGATTGGAATGGGAAGGAGTTGTATATGACATCTCAGGCCATAGGAAGGTTCTCAGGTTTGGTATAAGCATTGAGATATCACATCTCTGCTATCGGAAAGGTCTCAGGATTGGAATGGGAAGGAGTTGGATATCCCATCTCATGTTATAGGAAGGGTCTCAGGTTTGGTATTAGAAGCATAGAGATATCACATCTCATGCTATAGGAAGGGTCTCAGGATTGGAATGGGAAGGACTTGGATGTCACATCTCATGCTATAGGTAGGGTCTCAAGTTTGATATTAGAAGCATTGAGATAACAAATCTCATGATATCGGAAGGGTCTCAGGATTGGAATGGGAAGGAGTTGGATATCACATCTCATGATAAAGGAAGGGTCTAAGGTTTGGAAGGGGAAGGATTTGGATATCACATCTCATGTTATAGGACGGGTCTCAGGTTTAATATTAGAAGCATTGAGATATCAAGTCTCATGGTATAAGAAGGGTCTCAGAATTGGAATGGGAAGGAGTTGGATATCACACCTCAAGCTATAGGAAGGGTCTCAGGATTGGAATGGGAAGGAGTTTGATATCACATCTCATGCCATAGTATGGGTCTCAGGTTTGGTAGAAGCATTGGGATATCACATCTCATGCTATCGGAAGGGTATCAGTATTGGATTTGGAAGAAGTTGGATATCGCATCTCATGCTATAGGAAGGGTCTCAGGTTGGAATGGGAAGGAGTTGGATATCACATTTCGTGTTATAGGAAGGGTCTCAGGATTGGAATGGGAAAGACTTGGATATCATATCTCATGCTATAGGACGGGTCTCAGGTTTGTTATTAGAATCATTGAGATATCATATTGCATGCTGTAGGAAGGGTCTAAGGATTGGAATGGGAAGGACCTGGTTATCACATCTCATGCTATAGAACGGCTCTCAGGTTTGGAAAGGGAAGGAGTTGGATATCAAATCTCATGTTATAGGATGGATCTCAGGTTTGGTATTAGAAGTATTGAGATATCACATCTCATGTTATCGGAAGGATCTCAGGTTTGGTATTAGAAGTATTGAGATATCACATCTCATGCTATAGGAAGGGTCTCAGGATTGGAATGGGAAGGAGTTGGATATCACATCTCATGCTAAAGGAAGGGTCTCAGGTTTGGTAGAAGCATTGAGATATCACATCTCATGCTATAGGAAGGGTCTCAGGATTGGAATGGGAAGGAGTTGGATATCACATCTCATGCTATAGGGAGGGTCTCAGGATTGGAATGGGAAGGACTTAGATATCACATATCATGCTATAGGGAGGGTCTCAGTTTTGATATTAGAAGCATTGAGATATCACATCTCATGCTATCGGAAGTGTCTCAGGATTGGAATGGGAAGGAGCTGGATATCACATCTCATGCTAAAGGAAGGGTCTCAGGTTTGGAACGGGAAGGATTTGGATATCACATCTCATGTTATAGGAAGGGTCTCAGGTTTGGTATAAGCATTGAGATATCACATCTCTGCTATCGGAAGTGTCTCAAGATTGGAATGGGAAGGAGTTGGATATCCCATCTCATGTTATAGGACGGGTCTCAGGTTTGTTATTAGAATCATTGAGATATCATATTGCATGCTGTAGGAAGGGTCTAAGGGTTGGAATGTGAAGGACTTGGATATCACATCTCATGCTATAGATAGGCTCTTAGGTTTGGAAAGGGAAGGAGTTGGATATCACATTTCATGTTAGAGGAAGGATCTCAGGTTTGGTATTAGAAGCATTGAGATATCACATCTCATGCTATAGGAAGGGTCTCAGGATTGGAATGGGAAGCAGTTGGATATCACATCTCATGCTATAGGAAGGGGCTCAGGTTTGGTATAAGCATTGAGATATCACATCTCATGCTACAGGACGGGTCTCAGGATTGGAATGGAAGGAGTTGGATATCACATCTCATGTTATAGGAAGGATCTCAGGTTTGGTATTAGAAGCATTGAGACATCACATCTCATGCTATAGGAAGGGTCTCAGGGTTGGAATGGGAAGGAGTTGGATATCACATCTCATCCAATAGGAAGGGTCTCAGGTTTGGAATGGGAAGGAATTGGATATCACATCTCATGTTATAGGAAGGATCTCAGGTTTGGTATTAGAAGCATTGAGATATCACATCTCATGCTATAGGAAGGGTCTCAGTATTTGAATGGCAAGGAGTTGGATATCACATCTCATGCCATAGGAAGGGTCTCAGGTTTGGTATAAGCATTGAGATATCACATCTCTGCTATCGGAAGGGTCTCAGGATTGGATTGGGAATGAGTTGGATATCCCTTCTCATGCTATAGGAAGTGTCTCAGGTTGGAATGGGAAGGAGTTGGATATCACATCTCATGTTATAGGAAGGGTCTCAGGATTGGAATGGGAAGGATTTGGATATCACATCTCTTGCTATAGGAAGGGTCTCAGGATTGGAATGGGTAGGAGTTGGATATTACTTTCTTGCTATAGGAAGGGTCTCATGTTTGGAATGGGAAGGAGTTGGATATCACATATGCTATAGTTAGTGTCTCAGGTTTGGAACGGGAAGGAGTTGGATATCACATCTCATGTTATAGGAAGGGTCTCAGGTTTGGTATAAGCATTGAGATATCACATCTCTGCTATCGGAAGCGGCTCAGGATTGGAATGGGAAGGAGTTGGATATCCCATCTCATGTTATAGGAAGAGTCTCTGGTTTGGTATTAGAATCATTGAGATATCACATCGCATGCTGTAGGAAGGGTCTAAGGATTGGAATGGGATGGACTTGGATATCACATCTCATGTTATAGGTAGGCTCTCAGGTTTGCTATAAGCATTGAGATATCACATCTCATGCTATAGGAAGGGTCACAGGATTGGAATGGGAAGGAAATGGATATCACATCTCATGCTATAGGAAGGGTCTCAGATTTGGTATAAGCATTGAGATATCACATCTCATGCTAAAGGAAGGGTCTCAGGATTGGAATGGGAAGGAGTTGTATATGACATCTCAGGCCATAGGAAGGTTCTCAGGTTTGGTATAAGCATTGAGATATCACATCTCTGCTATCGGAAAGGTCTCAGGATTGGAATAGGAAGGAGTTGGATATCCCATCTCATGTTATAGGAAGGGTCTCAGGTTTGGTATTAGAAGCATAGAGATATCACATCTCATGCTATAGGAAGGGTCTCAGGATTGGAATGGGAAGGACTTGGATGTCACATCTCATGCTATAGGTAGGGTCTCAAGTTTGATATTAGAAGCATTGAGATAACAAATCTCATGATATCGGAAGGGTCTCAGGATTGGAATGGGAAGGAGTTGGATATCACATCTCATGATAAAGGAAGGGTCTAAGGTTTGGAAGGGGAAGGATTTGGATATCACATCTCATGTTATAGGACGGGTCTCAGGTTTAATATTAGAAGCATTGAGATATCAAGTCTCATGTTATAAGAAGGGTCTCAGAATTGGAATGGGAAGGAGTTGGATATCACACCTCAAGCTATAGGAAGGGTCTCAGGATTGGAATGGGAAGGAGTTTGATATCACATCTCATGCCATAGTATGGGTCTCAGGTTTGGTAGAAGCATTGGGATATCACATCTCATGCTATCGGAAGGGTTTCAGTATTGGATTTGGAAGAAGTTGGATATCCCATCTCATGCTATAGGAAGGGTCTCAGGTTGGAATGGGAAGGAGTTGTATATGACATCTCAGGCCATAGGAAGGTTCTCAGGTTTGGTATAAGCATTGAGATATCACATCTCTGCTATCGGAAAGGTCTCAGGATTGGAATGGGAAGGAGTTGGATATCCCATCTCATGTTATAGGAAGGGTCTCAGGTTTGGTATTAGAAGCATAGAGATATCACATCTCATGCTATAGGAAGGGTCTCAGGATTGGAATGGGAAGGACTTGGATGTCAAATCTCATGCTATAGGAAGGGTCTCAGGATTGGAATGGGAAGCAGTTGGATATCACATCTCATGCTATAGGAAGGGGCTCAGGTTTGGTATAAGCATTGAGATATCACATCTCATGCTATAGGACGGGTCTCAGGATTGGAATGGAAGGAGTTGGATATCCCATCTCATGTTATAGGAAGAGTCTCTGGTTTGGTATTAGAATCATTGAGATATCACATCGCATGCTGTAGGAAGGGTCTAAGGATTGGAATGGGATGGACTTGGATATCACATCTCATGTTATAGGTAGGCTCTCAGGTTTGCTATAAGCATTGAGATATCACATCTCATGCTATAGGAAGGGTCACAGGATTGGAATGGGAAGGAAATGGATATCACATCTCATGCTATAGGAAGGGTCTCAGATTTGGTATAAGCATTGAGATATCACATCTCATGCTAAAGGAAGGGTCTCAGGATTGGAATGGGAAGGAGTTGTATATGACATCTCAGGCCATAGGAAGGTTCTCAGGTTTGGTATAAGCATTGAGATATCACATCTCTGCTATCGGAAAGGTCTCAGGATTGGAATAGGAAGGAGTTGGATATCCCATCTCATGTTATAGGAAGGGTCTCAGGTTTGGTATTAGAAGCATAGAGATATCACATCTCATGCTATAGGAAGGGTCTCAGGATTGGAATGGGAAGGACTTGGATGTCACATCTCATGCTATAGGTAGGGTCTCAAGTTTGATATTAGAAGCATTGAGATAACAAATCTCATGATATCGGAAGGGTCTCAGGATTGGAATGGGAAGGAGTTGGATATCACATCTCATGATAAAGGAAGGGTCTAAGGTTTGGAAGGGGAAGGATTTGGATATCACATCTCATGTTATAGGACGGGTCTCAGGTTTAATATTAGAAGCATTGAGATATCAAGTCTCATGTTATAAGAAGGGTCTCAGAATTGGAATGGGAAGGAGTTGGATATCACACCTCAAGCTATAGGAAGGGTCTCAGGATTGGAATGGGAAGGAGTTTGATATCACATCTCATGCCATAGTATGGGTCTCAGGTTTGGTAGAAGCATTGGGATATCACATCTCATGCTATCGGAAGGGTTTCAGTATTGGATTTGGAAGAAGTTGGATATCCCATCTCATGCTATAGGAAGGGTCTCAGGTTGGAATGGGAAGGAGTTGTATATGACATCTCAGGCCATAGGAAGGTTCTCAGGTTTGGTATAAGCATTGAGATATCACATCTCTGCTATCGGAAAGGTCTCAGGATTGGAATGGGAAGGAGTTGGATATCCCATCTCATGTTATAGGAAGGGTCTCAGGTTTGGTATTAGAAGCATAGAGATATCACATCTCATGCTATAGGAAGGGTCTCAGGATTGGAATGGGAAGGACTTGGATGTCAAATCTCATGCTATAGGTAGGGTCTCAAGTTTGATATTAGAAGCATTGAGATAACAAATCTCATGATATCGGAAGGGTCTCAGGATTGGAATGGGAAGGAGTTGGATATCACATCTCATGATAAAGGAAGGGTCTAAGGTTTGGAAGGGGAAGGATTTGGATATCACATCTCATGTTATAGGACGGGTCTCAGGTTTAATATTAGAAGCATTGAGATATCAAGTCTCATGGTATAAGAAGGGTCTCAGAATTGGAATGGGAAAGAGTTGGATATCACACCTCAAGCTATAGGAAGGGTCTCAGGATTGGAATGGGAAGGAGTTTGATATCACATCTCATGCCATAGTATGGGTCTCAGGTTTGGTAGAAGCATTGGGATATCACATCTTATGCTATCGGAAGGGTATCAGTATTGGATTTGGAAGAAGTTGGATATCCCATCTCATGCTATAGGAAGGGTCTCAGGTTGGAATGGGAAGGAGTTGGATATCACATTTCGTGTTATAGGAAGGGTCTCAGGATTGGAATGGGAAGGACTTGGATATCATATCTCATGCTATAGGACGGGTCTCAGGTTTGTTATTAGAATCATTGAGATATCATATTGCATGCTGTAGGAAGGGTCTAAGGATTGGAATGAGAAGGACCTGGTTATCACATCTCATGCTATAGAACGGCTCTCAGGTTTGGAAAGGGAAGGAGTTGGATATCAAATCTCATGTTATAGGATGGATCTCAGGTTTGGTATTAGAAGTATTGAGATATCACATCTCATGTTATCGGAAGGATCTCAGGTTTGGTATTAGAAGTATTGAGATATCACATCTCATGCTATAGGAAGGGTCTCAGGATTGGAATGGGAAGGAGTTGGATATCACATCTCATGCTAAAGGAAGGGTCTCAGGTTTGGTAGAAGCATTGAGATATCACATCTCATGCTATAGGAAGGGTCTCAGGATTGGAATGGGAAGGAGTTGGATATCACATCTCATGCTATAGGGAGGGTCTCAGGATTGGAATGGGAAGGACTTAGATATCACATATCATGCTATAGGGAGGGTCTCAGTTTTGATATTAGAAGCATTGAGATATCACATCTCATGCTATCGGAAGTGTCTCAGGATTGGAATGGGAAGGAGCTGGATATCACATCTCATGCTAAAGGAAGGGTCTCAGGTTTGGAACGGGAAGGATTTGGATATCACATCTCATGTTATAGGAAGGGTCTCAGGTTTGGTATAAGCATTGAGATATCACATCTCTGCTATCGGAAGTGTCTCAGGATTGGAATGGGAAGGAGTTGGATATCCCATCTCATGTTATAGGACGGGTCTCAGGTTTGTTATTAGAATCATTGAGATATCATATTGCATGCTGTAGGAAGGGTCTAAGGGTTGGAATGTGAAGGACTTGGATATCACATCTCATGCTATAGATAGGCTCTTAGGTTTGGAAAGGGAAGGAGTTGGATATCACATTTCATGTTAGAGGAAGGATCTCAGGTTTGGTATTAGAAGCATTGAGATATCACATCTCATGCTATAGGAAGGGTCTCAGGATTGGAATGGGAAGCAGTTGGATATCACATCTCATGCTATAGGAAGGGGCTCAGGTTTGGTATAAGCATTGAGATATCACATCTCATGCTATAGGACGGGTCTCAGGATTGGAATGGAAGGAGTTGGATATCACATCTCATGTTATAGGAAGGATCTCAGGTTTGGTATTAGAAGCATTGAGACATCACATCTCATGCTATAGGAAGGGTCTCAGGGTTGGAATGGGAAGGAGTTGGATATCACATCTCATCCAATAGGAAGGGTCTCAGGTTTGGAATGGGAAGGAATTGGATATCACATCTCATGTTATAGGAAGGATCTCAGGTTTGGTATTAGAAGCATTGAGATATCACATCTCATGCTATAGGAAGGGTCTCAGGATTGGAATGTGAAGGATTTGGATATCACATCTCATGCTAAAGGAAGGGTCTCAGGTTTGGTAGAAGCATTGAGATATCACGTCGCTGCTATCGGAAGGGTCTCAGGATTGGATTGGGAAGGAGTTGGATATCCCTTCTCATGCCATAGGAAGGGTCTCAGGTTTGGTATAAGCATTGAGATATCACATCTCTGCTATCGGAAGGGTCTCAGGATTGGATTGGGAATGAGTTGGATATCCCTTCTCATGCTATAGGAAGTGTCTCAGGTTGGAATGGGAAGGAGTTGGATATCACATCTCATGTTATAGGAAGGGTCTCAGGATTGGAATGGGAAGGATTTGGATATCACATCTCTTGCTATAGGAAGGGTCTCAGGATTGGAATGGGTAGGAGTTGGATATTACTTTCTTGCTATAGGAAGGGTCTCATGTTTGGAATGGGAAGGAGTTGGATATCACATATGCTATAGTTAGTGTCTCAGGTTTGGAACGGGAAGGAGTTGGATATCACATCTCATGTTATAGGAAGGGTCTCAGGTTTGGTATAAGCATTGAGATATCACATCTCTGCTATCGGAAGCGGCTCAGGATTGGAATGGGAAGGAGTTGGATATCCCATCTCATGTTATAGGAAGAGTCTCTGGTTTGGTATTAGAATCATTGAGTTATCACATCGCATGCTGTAGGAAGGGTCTAAGGATTGGAATGGGATGGACTTGGATATCACATCTCATGTTATAGGTAGGCTCTCAGGTTTGCTATAAGCATTGAGATATCACATCTCATGCTATAGGAAGGGTCACAGGATTGGAATGGGAAGGAAATGGATATCACATCTCATGCTATAGGAAGGGTCTCAGATTTGGTATAAGCATTGAGATATCACATCTCATGCTAAAGGAAGGGTCTCAGGATTGGAATGGGAAGGAGTTGTATATGACATCTCAGGCCATAGGAAGGTTCTCAGGTTTGGTATAAGCATTGAGATATCACATCTCTGCTATCGGAAAGGTCTCAGGATTGGAATGGGAAGGAGTTGGATATCCCATCTCATGTTATAGGAAGGGTCTCAGGTTTGGTATTAGAAGCATAGAGATATCACATCTCATGCTATAGGAAGGGTCTCAGGATTGGAATGGGAAGGACTTGGATGTCACATCTCATGCTATAGGTAGGGTCTCAAGTTTGATATTAGAAGCATTGAGATAACAAATCTCATGATATCGGAAGGGTCTCAGGATTGGAATGGGAAGGAGTTGGATATCACATCTCATGATAAAGGAAGGGTCTAAGGTTTGGAAGGGGAAGGATTTGGATATCACATCTCATGTTATAGGACGGGTCTCAGGTTTAATATTAGAAGCATTGAGATATCAAGTCTCATGGTATAAGAAGGGTCTCAGAATTGGAATGGGAAGGAGTTGGATATCACACCTCAAGCTATAGGAAGGGTCTCAGGATTGGAATGGGAAGGAGTTTGATATCACATCTCATGCCATAGTATGGGTCTCAGGTTTGGTAGAAGCATTGGGATATCACATCTCATGCTATCGGAAGGGTATCAGTATTGGATTTGGAAGAAGTTGGATATCCCATCTCATGCTATAGGAAGGGTCTCAGGTTGGAATGGGAAGGAGTTGGATATCACATTTCGTGTTATAGGAAGGGTCTCAGGATTGGAATGGGAAGGACCTGGTTATCACATCTCATGCTATAGAACGGCTCTCAGGTTTGGAAAGGGAAGGAGTTGGATATCACATCTCATGTTATAGGATGGATCTCAGGTTTGGTATTAGAAGTATTGAGATATCACATCTCATGTTATCGGAAGGATCTCAGGTTTGGTATTAGAAGTATTGAGATATCACATCTCATGCTATAGGAAGGGTCTCAGGATTGGAATGGGAAGGAGTTGGATATCACATCTCATGCTAAAGGAAGGGTCTCAGGTTTGGTAGAAGCATTGAGATATCACATCTCATGCTATCGGAAGTGTCTCAGGATTGGAATGGGAAGGAGCTGGATATCACATCTCATGCTAAAGGAAGGGTCTCAGGTTTGGAACGGGAAGGAGTTGGATATCACATCTCATGTTATAGGAAGGGTCTCAGGTTTGGTATAAACATTGAGATATCACATCTCTGCTATCGGAAGTGTCTCAGGATTGGAATGGGAAGGAGTTGGATATCCCATCTCATGTTATAGGACGGGTCTCAGGTTTGTTATTGGAATCATTGAGATATCATATTGCATGCTGTAGGAAGGGTCTAAGGGTTGGAATGTGAAGGACTTGGATATCACATCTCATGCTATAGATAGGCTCTTAGGTTTGGAAAGGGAAGGAGTTGGATCTCACATTTCATGTTAGAGGAAGGATCTCAGGTTTGGTATTAGAAGCATTGAGATATCACATCTCATGCTATAGGAAGGGTCTCAGGATTGGAATGGGAAGGAGTTGGATATGACATCTCATGCTAGAGGAAGGGTCTCAGGTTTGGTATAAGCATTGAGATATCACATCTCATGCTATAGGAAGGGTCTCAGGATTGGAATGGAAGGAGTTGGATATCAGATCTCATGTTATAGGAAGGATCTCAGGTTTGGTATTAGAAGCATTGAGACATCACATCTCATGCTATAGGAAGGGTCTCAGGATTGGAATGGGAAGGAGTTGGATATCAAATCTCATGCTATAGGAAGGGTCTCAGGATTGGAATGGGAAGGAGTTGAATATGACATCTCATGCCGTAGGAAGGGTCTCAGGTTTGGTATAAACATTGAGATATCACATCTCTGCTATCAAAAGGGTCTCAGGATTGGAATGTGAAGGAGTTGGATATCCCATCTCATGTTATAGGAAGAGTCTCAAGTTTGGTATTAGAAGCATTGAGATATCACATCTCATGCTATAGGAAGTGTCTCAGGATTGGAATGGGAAGGACTTGGATATCACATCTCATGCTATAGGTAGGGTCTCAAGTTTGACATTAGAAGCATTGAGATATCACATCTCATGCTATAGGAAGGGTCTGAGGATTGGAATGGGAAGGAGTTGGATATCACATCTCCTGCTATGGGAAGGGTCTCAGGTTTGGTATAAGCAGTGAGATATCACATCTCATGCTATAGGAAGTGTCTCAGGATTGGAATGGGAAGGAGTTGGATATCACATCTCATGTTATAGGAAGGATCTCAGGTTTGGTATAAGCATTGAGATATCACATCTCTGCTATCAAAAGGGTCTCAGGATTGGAATGTGAAGGAGTTGGATATCCCATCTCATGTTATAGGAAGAGTCTCAAGTTTGGTATTAGAAGCATTGAGATATCACATCTCATGCTATAGGAAGTGTCTCAGGATTGGAATGGGAAGGACTTGGATATCACATCTCATGCTATAGGTAGGGTCTCAAGTTTGACATTAGAAGCATTGAGATATCACATCTCATGCTATAGGAAGGGTCTGAGGATTGGAATGGGAAGGAGTTGGATATCACATCTCCTGCTATGGGAAGGGTCTCAGGTTTGGTATAAGCAGTGATATATCACATCTCATGCTATAGGAAGTGTCTCAGGATTGGAATGGGAAGGAGTTGGATATCACATCTCATGTTATAGGAAGGATCTCAGGTTTGGTATAAGCATTGAGATATCACATCTCTGCTATCGGAAGGGTCTCAAGATTGGAATGGGAAGGAGTTGGATATTCCCATCTCATGTTATAGGAAGGGTCTCAGGTTTGGTATTAGAAGCATTGAGATATCACATCTCATGCTATAGGAAGGGTCTCAGGATTGGAATGGGAAGGACTTGGATATCACATCTCATGCTATAGGGAGGGTCTCAAGTTTGATATTAGAAGCTTTGAGATATCACATCTCATGATATCGGAAGGGTCTCAGGATTGGAATGGGAAGGAGTTGGATATCACATCTCATGATAAAGGAAGGGTCTAAGGTTTGGAAGGGGAAGGATTTGGATATCACATCTCATGTTATATTACGGGTCTCAGGTTTGGTATTAGAAGCATTGAGATATCAAGTCTCATAGTATAGGAAGGGTCTCAGAATTGGAATGGGAAGGAATTGGATATCCCATCTCATGTTATAGGAAGAGTCTCTGGTTTGGTATTAGAATCATTGAGATATCACATCGCATGCTGTAGGAAGGGTCTAAGGATTGGAATGGGATGGACTTGGATATCACATCTCATGTTATAGGTAGGCTCTCAGGTTTGGTATAAGCATTGAGATATCACATCTCATGCTATAGGAAGGGTCTCAGAATTGGAATGGGAAGGAGTTGGATATCACATCTCAAGCTATAGGAAGGGTCTCAGTATTGGAATGGGAAGGACTTGGATATCACATCTCATGCTATAGGAAGGCTCTCAGGTTTGGAAGGGGAAAGAGTTGGATATCTCATTTCATGTTAGAGGTAGGATCTCAGGTTTGGTATTAGAGGCATTGAGATATCACATCTCATGCTATCAGAAGGGTCTCAGGAATGGAATGGGAAGGAGTTAGATATCACATCTCATGCTAAAGGGAGGGTCTCAGGTTTGGAAGGGGAAGGATTTGGATATCACATCTCATGTTATAGGAAGGATCTCAGGTTTGGTATTAGAAGCATTGAGATATCACATCTCATGCTATCGGAAGGATCTCAGGTTTGGTATTAGAAGCATTGAGATATCACATCTCATGCTATCAGAAGAGTCTCAGGATTGGAATAGGAAGGAGTTGGATATCACATTTCATGCTAAAGGGAGGGTCTCAGGTTTGGAAGGGGAAGGATTTGGATATCACATCTCATGTTATCGGAAGGATCTCACGTTTGGTATTAGAAGTATTGAGATATCATATCTCATGCTATAGGAAGGGTCTCAGGATTGGAATGGGAAGGAGTTGGATATCACATCTCATGCTATAGGGAGGGTCTCAGGATTGGAATGGGAAGGACTTAGATATCACATATCATGCTATAGTGAGGGTCTCAGTTTTGATATTAGAAGCATTGAGATATCACATCTCATGCTATCGGAAGTGTCTCAGGATTGGAATGGGAAGGAGCTGGATATCACATCTCATGCTAAAGGAAGGGTCTCAGGTTTGGAACGGGAAGGATTTGGATATCACATCTCATGTTATAGGAAGGGTCTCAGGTTTGGTATAAGCATTGAGATATCACATCTCTGCTATCGGAAGTGTCTCAGGATTGGAATGGGAAGGAGTTGGATATCCCATCTCATGTTATAGGACGGGTCTCAGGTTTGTTAATAGAATCATTGAGATATCATATTGATATCATATTGCATGCTGTAGGAAGGGTCTAAGGGTTGGAATGTGAAGGACTTGGATATCACATCTCATGCTATAGATAGGCTCTTAGGTTTGGAAAGGGAAGGAGATTACAGGAGCATCCTTCTCCTCAGACTCATTTCCCAGCGGGATAGAGGCTGAGGTAGTTTTAGTTTCCCTGGGTTCCTGGGAGCCTAAAGTCGCAGAGGCTTATGCTAGGATTCCAGATAATACCAAGCACTACTTTAAAGACAGTGTGCTGATCAATGGAGTAGATACTCCAGCTCTTAGGGATAGTGGATGCAGTCGAACTGTAGTGGATTCTACCTTGGTAGACTCAGAGGAAGTTGCCAGAGCTACTCTGATGCCCACTAAGTTGGCTGACGGCCCACTCCGTATGTTCCCAGTAATACCTGTAAATCTTACTTTAAATGGTACAGCAGTCAGGATTCCAGTGAGCATTCAGAGAAACGTCCCGGGAAAGGTCTTGTTAGGTAATGATCTCAGAGCTTTAGGGCTCGTAGGAGACACTGCCGAAAGACCCTACACACGGTCTCAAGCACGGGCAGCATTGGCCAAGACCAATACGCCGCCCCAGCCGAAGGGGAAACCCAAGGCGAAAGGAGACTCTTCCTATAACATGAGATGGGATATCCAACTCCTTCCAATTCCAATCCTGAGACCCTTTTGATAGCAGAGATGTGATATCTCAATGTTTATACCAAACCTGAGACCCTTCCTACGGCATGAGATGTCATATTAAACTCCTTCCCATTCCAATCCTGAGACCCTTCCTATAGCATGAGATTTGATATCCAACTCCTTCCCATTCCAATCCTGAGACCCTTCCGATAGCAGCGACGTGATATCTCAATGCTTCTACCAAACCTGAGACCCTTCCTTTAGCATGAGATGTGATATCCAAATCCTTCACATTCCAATCCTGAGACCCTTCCTATAGCATGAGATGTGATATCTCAATGCTTCTAATACCAAACCTGAGATCCTTCCTATAACATGAGATGTGATATCCAATTCCTTCCCATTCCAAACCTGAGACCCTTCCTATTGGATGAGATGTGATATCCAACTCCTTCCCATTCCAACCTTGAGACCCTTCCTATAGCATGAGATGTGATGTCTCAATGCTTCTAATACCAAACCTGAGATCCTTCCTATAACATGAGATGTGATATCCAACTCCTTCCATTCCAATCCTGAGACCCGTCCTATAGCATGAGATGTGATATCTCAAGGCTTATACCAAACCTGAGACCCTTCCTATAGCATGAGATGTGATATCCAACTGCTTCCCATTCCAATCCTGAGACCCTTCCTATAGCATGAGATGTGATATCTCAATGCTTCTAATACCAAACCTGAGATCCTTCCTCTAACATGAAATGTGATATCCAACTCCTTCCCTTTCCAAACCTAAGAGCCTATCTATAGCATGAGATGTGATATCCAAGTCCTTCACATTCCAACCCTTAGACCCTTCCTACAGCATGCAATATGATATCTCAATGATTCTATTAACAAACCTGAGACCCGTCCTATAACATGAGATGGGATATCCAACTCCTTCCCATTCCAATCCTGAGACACTTCCGATAGCAGAGATGTGATATCTCAATGCTTATACCAAACCTGAGACCCTTCCTATAACATGAGATGTGATATCCAAATCCTTCCCGTTCCAAACCTGAGACCCTTCCTTTAGCATGAGATGTGATATCCAGCTCCTTCCCATTCCAATCCTGAGACACTTCCGATAGCATGAGATGTGATATCTCAATGCTTCTAATATCAAAACTGAGACCCTCACTATAGCATGATATGTGATATCTAAGTCCTTCCCATTCCAATCCTGAGACCCTCCCTATAGCATGAGATGTGATATCCAACTCCTTCCCATTCCAATCCTGAGACCCTTCCTATAGCATGAGATATGATATCTCAATACTTCTAATACCAAACGTGAGATCCTTCCGATAACATGAGATGTGATATCCAAATCCTTCCCCTTCCAAACCTGAGACCCTCCCTTTAGCATGAAATGTGATATCCAACTCCTTCCTATTCCAATCCTGAGACTCTTCTGATAGCATGAGATGTGATATCTCAATGCTTCTAATACCAAACCTGAGATCCTTCCGATAGCATGAGATGTGATATCTCAATGCTTCTAATACCAAACCTGAGATCCTTCCTATAACATGAGATGTGATATCCAAATCCTTCCCCTTCCAAACCTGAGACCCTCCCTTTAGCATGAGATGTGATATCTAACTCCTTCCCATTCCATTCCTGAGACCCTTCTGATAGCATGAGATGTGATATCTCAATGCCTCTAATACCAAACCTGAGATCCTACCTCTAACATGAAATGAGATATCCAACTCTTTCCCCTTCCAAACCTGAGAGCCTTCCTATAGCATGAGATGTGATATCCAAGTCCTTCCCATTCCAATACTGAGACCCTTCCTATAGCTTGAGATGTGATATCCAACTCCTTCCCATTCCAATTCTGAGACCCTTCCTATAGCATGAGATGTGATATCTCAATGCTTATACCAAACCTGAGAGCCTACCTATAACATGAGATGTGATATCCAAGTCCATCCCATTCCAATCCTTAGACCCTTCCTACAGCATGCGATGTGATATCTCAATGATTCTAATACCAAACCAGAGACTCTTCCTATAACATGAGATGGGATATCCAATTCCTTCCCATTCCAATTCTGAGACCCTTCCTATACTATGAGACTTGATATCTCAATGCTTCTAATACCAAACCTGAGACCCGTAATATAACATGAGATGTGATATCCAAATCCTTCCCCTTCCAAACCTTAGACCCTTCCTTTATCATGAGATGTGATATCCAACTCCTTCCCATTCCAATCCTGGGACCCTTCCGATATCATGAGATGTGATATCTCAAAGCTTCTAATATCAAACTTGAGACCCTCCCTATAGCATGAGATGTGATATCCAAGTCCTTCCCATTCCAATCCTGAGACCCTTCCTATAGCATGAGATGTGATATCTCAATGCTTCTAATACCAAACCTGAGACCCTTCCTATAACATGAGATGGGAATATCCAACTCCTTCCCATTCCAATCTTGAGACCCTTCCGATAGCAGAGATGTGATATCTCAATGCTTATACCAAACCTGAGATCCTTCCTATAACATGAGATGTGATATCCAACTCCTTCCCATTCCAATCCTGAGACACTTCCTATAGCATGAGATGTGATATATCACTGCTTATACCAAACCTGAGACCCTTCCCATAGCAGGAGATGTGATATCCAACTCCTTCCCATTCCAATCCTCAGACCCTTCCTATAGCATGAGATGTGATATCTCAATGCTTCTAATGTCAAACTTGAGACCCTACCTATAGCATGAGATGTGATATCCAAGTCCTTCCCATTCCAATCCTGAGACACTTCCTATAGCATGAGATGTGATATCTCAATGCTTCTAATACCAAACTTGAGACTCTTCCTATAACATGAGATGGGATATCCAACTCCTTCACATTCCAATCCTGAGACCCTTTTGATAGCAGAGATGTGATATCTCAATGCTTATACCAAACCTGAGATCCTTCCTATAACATGAGATGTGATATCCAACTCCTTCCCATTCCAATCCTGAGACACTTCCTATAGCATGAGATGTGATATCTCACTGCTTATACCAAACCTGAGACCCTTCCCATAGCAGGAGATGTGATATCCAACTCCTTCCCATTCCAATCCTCAGACCCTTCCTATAGCATGAGATGTGATATCTCAATGCTTCTAATGTCAAACTTGAGACCCTACCTATAGCATGAGATGTGATATCCAAGTCCTTCCCATTCCAATCCTGAGACACTTCCTATAGCATGAGATGTGATATCTCAATGCTTCTAATACCAAACTTGAGACTCTTCCTATAACATGAGATGGGATATCCAACTCCTTCACATTCCAATCCTGAGACCCTTTTGATAGCAGAGATGTGATATCTCAATGTTTATACCAAACCTGAGACCCTTCCTACGGCATGAGATGTCATATTCAACTCCTTCCCATTCCAATCCTGAGACCCTTCCTATAGCATGAGATTTGATATCCAACTCCTTCCCATTCCAATCCTGAGACCCTTCCTATAGCATGAGATGTGATGTCTCAATGCTTCTAATACCAAACCTGAGATCCTTCCTATAACATGAGATCTGATATCCAACTCCTTCCATTCCAATCCTGAGACCCTTCCTATAGCATGAGATGTGATATCTCAATGCTTATACCAAACCTGAGACCCTTCCTCTAGCATGAGATGTCATATCCAACTCCTTCCCATTCCAATCCTGAGACCCTTCCTATAGCATGAGATGTGATATCTCAATGCTTCTAATACCAAACCTGAGATCCTTCCTCTAACATGAAATGTGAGATCCAACTCCTTCCCTTTCCAAACCTAAGAGCCTATCTATAGCATGAGATGTGATATCCAAGTCCTTCACATTCCAACCCTTAGACCCTTCCTACAGCATGCAATATGATATCTCAATGATTCCAATAACAAACCTGAGACCCGTCCTATAACATGAGATGGGATATCCAACTCCTTCCCATTCCAATCCTGAGACACTTCCGATAGCAGAGATGTGATATCTCAATGTTTATACCAAACCTGAGACCCTTCCTATAACATGAGATGTGATATCCAACTCCTTCCCGTTCCAAACCTGAGACCCTTCCTTTAGCATGAGATGTGATATCCAGCTCCTTCCCATTCCAATCCTGAGACACTTCCGATAGCATGAGATGTGATATCTCAATGCTTCTACCAAACCTGAGACCCTTCCTTTAGCATGAGATGTGATATCCAACTCCTTCCCATTCCAATCCTGAGACCCTTCCTATAGCATGAGATGTGATATCTCAATACTTCTAATACCAAACCTGAGATCCTTCCGATAACATGAGATGTGATATCTCAATACTTCTAATACCAAACCTGAGATCCATCCTATAACATGAGATGTGATATCCAACTCCTTCCCTTTCCAAACCTGAGAGCCGTTCTATAGCATGAGATGTGATAACCAGGTCCTTCCCATTCCAATCCTTAGACCCTTCCTACAGCATGCAATATGATATCTCAATGATTCTAATAACAAACCTGAGACCCGTCCTATAGCATGAGATATGATATCCAAGTCCTTCCCATTCCAATCCTGAGACCCTTCCTATAACACGAAATGTGATATCCAACTCCTTCCCATTCCAACCTGAGACCCTTCCTATAGCATGAGATGGGATATCCAACTTCTTCCAAATCCAATACTGATACCCTTCCGATAGCATGAGATGTGATATCCCAATGCTTCTACCAAACCTGAGACCCATACTATGGCATGAGATGTGATATCAAACTCCTTCCCATTCCAATCCTGAGACCCTTCCTATAGCTTGAGGTGTGATATCCAACTCCTTCCCATTCCAATTCTGAGACCCTTCTTATACCATGAGACTTGATATCTCAATGCTTCTAATATTAAACCTGAGACCCGTCCTATAACATGAGATGTGATATCCAAATCCTTCCCCTTCCAAACCTTAGACCCTTCCTTTATCATGAGATGTGATATCCAACTCCTTCCCATTCCAATCCTGAGACCCTTCCGATATCATGAGATTTGTTATCTCAATGCTTCTAATATCAAACTTGAGACCCTACCTATAGCATGAGATGTGACATCCAAGTCCTTCCCATTCCAATCCTGAGACCCTTCCTATAGCATGAGATGTGATATCTCTATGCTTCTAATACCAAACCTGAGACCCTTCCTATAACATGAGATGGGATATCCAACTCCTTCCCATTCCAATCCTGAGACCTTTCCGATAGCAGAGATGTGATATCTCAATGCTTATACCAAACCTGAGAACCTTCCTATGGCCTGAGATGTCATATACAACTCCTTCCCATTCCAATCCTGAGACCCTTCCTTTAGCATGAGATGTGATATCTCAATGCTTATACCAAATCTGAGACCCTTCCTATAGCATGAGATGTGATATCCATTTCCTTCCCATTCCAATCCTGTGACCCTTCCTATAGCATGAGATGTGATATCTCAATGCTTATAGCAAACCTGAGAGCCTACCTATAACATGAGATGTGATATCCAAGTCCATCCCATTCCAATCCTTAGACCCTTCCTACAGCATGCGATGTGATAACTCAATGATTCTAATACCAAACCAGAGACTCTTCCTATAACATGAGATGGGATATCCAACTCCTTCCCATTCCAATCCTGAGCCGCTTCCGATAGCAGAGATTTGATATCTCAATGCTTATACCAAACCTGAGACCCTTCCTATAACATGAGATGTGATATCCAACTCCTTCCCGTTCCAAACCTGAGACACTAACTATAGCATATGTGATATCCAACTCCTTCCCATTCCAAACATGAGACCCTTCCTATAGCAAGAAAGTAATATCCAACTCCTACCCATTCCAATCCTGAGACCCTTCCTATAGCAAGAGATGTGATATCCAAATCCTTCCCATTCCAATCCTGAGACCCTTCCTATAACATGAGATGTGATATCCAACTCCTTCCCATTCCAACCTGAGACACTTCCTATAGCATGAGAAGGGATATCCAACTCATTCCCAATCCAATCCTGAGACCCTTCCGATAGCAGAGATGTGATATCTCAATGCTTATACCAAACCTGAGACCCTTCCTATGGCATGAGATGTGATATCCAACTCCTTGCCATTCAAATCCTGAGACCCTTCCTATAGCATGAGAAGGGATATCCAACTCCTTCCCAATCCAATCCTGAGACCCTTCCGATAGCAGCGACGTGATATCTCAATGCTTCTACCAAACCTGAGACCCTTCCTTTAGCATGAGATGTGATATCCAAATCCTTCACATTCCAATCCTGAGACCCTTCCTATAGCATGAGATGTGATATCTCAATGCTTCTAATACCAAACCTGAGATCCTTCCTATAACATGAGATGTGATATCCAATTCCTTCCCATTCCAAACCTGAGACCCTTCCTATTGGATGAGATGTGATATCCAACTCCTTCCCATTCCAACCCTGAGACCCTTCCTATAGCATGAGATGTGATGTCTCAATGCTTCTAATACCAAACCTGAGATCCTTCCTATAACATGAGATGTGATATCCAACTCCTTCCATTCCAATCCTGAGACCCGTCCTATAGCATGAGATGTGATATCTCAATGCTTATACCAAACCTGAGCCCCTTCCTATAGCATGAGATGTGATATCCAACTGCTTCCCATTCCAATCCTGAGACCCTTCCTATAGCATGAGATGTGATATCTCAATGCTTCTAATACCAAACCTGAGATCCTTCCTCTAACATGAAATGTGATATCCAACTCCTTCCCTTTCCAAACCTAAGAGCCTATCTATAGCATGAGATGTGATATCCAAGTCCTTCACATTCCAACCCTTAGACCCTTCCTACAGCATGCAATATGATATCTCAATGATTCTAATAACAAACCTGAGACCCGTCCTATAACATGAGATGGGATATCCAACTCCTTCCCATTCCAATCCTGAGACACTTCCGATAGCAGAGATGTGATATCTCAATGCTTATACCAAACCTGAGACCCTTCCTATAACATGAGATGTGATATCCAAATCCTTCCCGTTCCAAACCTGAGACCCTTCCTTTAGCATGAGATGTGATATCCAGCTCCTTCCCATTCCAATCCTGAGACACTTCCGATAGCATGAGATGTGATATCTCAATGCTTCTAATATCAAAACTGAGACCCTCCCTATAGCATGATATGTGATATCTAAGTCCTTCCCATTCCAATCCTGAGACCCTCCCTATAGCATGAGATGTGATATCCAACTCCTTCCCATTCCAATCCTGAGACCCTTCCTATAGCATGAGATGTGATATCTCAATGCTTCTACCAAACCTGAGACCCTTCCTTTAGCATGAGATGTGATATCCAACTCCTTCCCATTCCAATCCTGAGACCCTTCCTATAGCATGAGATGTGATATCTCAATACTTCTAATACCAAACCTGAGATCCTTCCGATAACATGAGATGTGATATCTCAATACTTCTAATACCAAACCTGAGATCCATCCTATAACATGAGATTTGATATCCAACTCCTTCCCTTTCCAAACCTGAGAGCCGTTCTATAGCATGAGATGTGATAACCAGGTCCTTCTCATTCCAATCCTTAGACCCTTCCTACAGCATGCAATATGATATCTCAATGATTCTAATAACAAACCTGAGACCCGTCCTATAGCATGAGATATGATATCCAAGTCCTTCCCATTCCAATCCTGAGACCCTTCCTATAACACGAAATGTGATATCCAACTCCTTCCCATTCCAACCTGAGACCCTTCCTATAGCATGAGATGGGATATCCAACTTCTTCCAAATCCAATACTGATACCCTTCCGATAGCATAAGATGTGATATCCCAATGCTTCTACCAAACCTGAGACCCATACTATGGCATGAGATGTGATATCAAACTCCTTCCCATTCCAATCCTGAGACCCTTCCTATAGCTTGAGGTGTGATATCCAACTCTTTCCCATTCCAATTCTGAGACCCTTCTTATACCATGAGACTTGATATCTCAATGCTTCTAATATTAAACCTGAGACCCGTCCTATAACATGAGATGTGATATCCAAATCCTTCCCCTTCCAAACCTTAGACCCTTCCTTTATCATGAGATGTGATATCCAACTCCTTCCCATTCCAATCCTGAGACCCTTCCGATATCATGAGATTTGTTATCTCAATGCTTCTAATATCAAACTTGAGACCCTACCTATAGCATGAGATTTGACATCCAAGTCCTTCCCATTCCAATCCTGAGACCCTTCCTATAGCATGAGATGTGATATCTCTATGCTTCTAATACCAAACCTGAGACCCTTCCTATAACATGAGATGGGATATCCAACTCCTTCCCATTCCAATCCTGAGACCTTTCCGATAGCAGAGATGTGATATCTCAATGCTTATACCAAACCTGAGAACCTTCCTATGGCCTGAGATGTCATATACAACTCCTTCCCATTCCAACCTGAGACCCTTCCTATAGCATGAGATGGGATATCCAACTTCTTCCAAATCCAATACTGAAACCCTTCCGATAGCATGAGATGTGATATCCCAATGCTTCTACCAAACCTGAGACCCATACTATGGCATGAGATGTGATATCAAACTCCTTCCCATTCCAATCCTGAGACCCTTCCTATAGCTTGAGGTGTGATATCCAACTCCTTCCCATTCCAATTCTGAGACCCTTCTTATAACATGAGACTTGATATCTCAATGCTTCTAATATTAAACCTGAGACCCGTCCTATAACATGAGATGTGATATCCAAATCCTTCCCCTTCCAAACCTTAGACCCTTCCTTTATCATGAGATGTGATATCCAACTCCTTCCCATTCCAATCCTGAGACCCTTCCGATATCATGAGATTTGTTATCTCAATGCTTCTAATATCAAACTTGAGACCCTACCTATAGCATGAGATGTGACATCCAAGTCCTTCCCATTCCAATCCTGAGACCCTTCCTATAGCATGAGATGTGATATCTCTATGCTTCTAATACCAAACCTGAGACCCTTCCTATAACATGAGATGGGATATCCAACTCCTTCCTATTCCAATCCTGAGACCTTTCCGATAGCAGAGATGTGATATCTCAATGCTTATACCAAACCTGAGAACCTTCCTATGGCCTGAGATGTCATATACAACTCCTTCCCATTCCAATCCTGAGACCCTTCCTTTAGCATGAGATGTGATATCTCAATGCTTATACCAAATCTGAGACCCTTCCTATAGCATGAGATGTGATATCCATTTCCTTCCCATTCCAATCCTGTGACCCTTCCTATAGCATGAGATGTGATATCTCAATGCTTATAGCAAACCTGAGAGCCTACCTATAACATGAGATGTGATATCCAAGTCCATCCCATTCCAATCCTTAGACCCTTCCTACAGCATGCGATGTGATATCTCAATGATTCTAATACCAAACCAGAGACTCTTCCTATAACATGAGATGGGATATCCAACTCCTTCCCATTCCAATCCTGAGCCGCTTCCGATAGCAGAGATGTGATATCTCAATGCTTATACCAAACCTGAGACCCTTCCTATAACATGAGATGTGATATCCAACTCCTTCCCGTTCCAAACCTGAGACACTAACTATAGCATATGTGATATCCAACTCCTTCCCATTCCAAACATGAGACCCTTCCTATAGCAAGAAAGTAATATCCAACTCCTACCCATTCCAATCCTGAGACCCTTCCTATAGCAAGAGATGTGATATCCAAATCCTTCCCATTCCAATCCTGAGACCCTTCCTATAACATGAGATGTGATATCCAACTCCTTCCCATTCCAACCTGAGACACTTCCTATAGCATGAGAAGGGATATCCAACTCATTCCCAATCCAATCCTGAGACCCTTCCGATAGCAGAGATGTGATATCTCAATGCTTATACCAAACCTGAGACCCTTCCTATGGCATGAGATGTGATATCCAACTCCTTGCCATTCAAATACTGAGACCCTTCCTATAGCATGAGATGTGATATCTCAATGCTTCTAATACCAAACCTGAGATCCTTCCTATAACATGAGATGTGATATCCAATTCCTTCCCATTCCAAACCTGAGACCCTTCCTATTGGATGAGATGTGATATCCAACTCCTTCCCATTCCAACCCTGAGACCCTTCCTATAGCATGAGATGTGATGTCTCAATGCTTCTAATACCAAACCTGAGATCCTTCCTATAACATGAGATGTGATATCCAACTCCTTCCATTCCAATCCTGAGACCCGTCCTGTAGCATGAGATGTGATATCTCAATGCTTATACCAAACCTGAGCCCCTTCCTATAGCATGAGATGTGATATCCAACTGCTTCCCATTCCAATCCTGAGACCCTTCCTATAGCATGAGATGTGATATCTCAATGCTTCTAATACCAAACCTGAGATCCTTCCTCTAACATGAAATGTGATATCCAACTCCTTCCCTTTCCAAACCTAAGAGCCTATCTATAGCATGAGATGTGATATCCAAGTCCTTCACATTCCAACCCTTAGACCCTTCCTACAGCATGCAATATGATATCTCAATGATTCTAATAACAAACCTGAGACCCGTCCTATAACATGAGATGGGATATCCAACTCCTTCCCATTCCAATCCTGAGACACTTCCGATAGCAGAGATGTGATATCTCAATGCTTATACCAAACCTGAGACCCTTCCTATAACATGAGATGTGATATCCAAATCCTTCCCGTTCCAAACCTGAGACCCTTCCTTTAGCATGAGATGTGATATCCAGCTCCTTCCCATTCCAATCCTGAGACACTTCCGATAGCATGAGATGTGATATCTCAATGCTTCTAATATCAAAACTGAGACCCTCCCTATAGCATGATATGTGATATCTAAGTCCTTCCCATTCCAATCCTGAGACCCTCCCTATAGCATGAGATGTGATATCCAACTCCTTCCCATTCCAATCCTGAGACCCTTCCTATAGCATGAGATGTGATATCTCAATGCTTCTACCAAACCTGAGACCCTTCCTTTAGCATGAGATGTGATATCCAACTCCTTCCCATTCCAATCCTGAGACCCTTCCTATAGCATGAGATGTGATATCTCAATACTTCTAATACCAAACCTGAGATCCTTCCGATAACATGAGATGTGATATCTCAATACTTCTAATACCAAACCTGAGATCCATCCTATAACATGAGATTTGATATCCAACTCCTTCCCTTTCCAAACCTGAGAGCCGTTCTATAGCATGAGATGTGATAACCAGGTCCTTCCCATTCCAATCCTTAGACCCTTCCTACAGCATGCAATATGATATCTCAATGATTCTAATAACAAACCTGAGACCCGTCCTATAGCATGAGATATGATATCCAAGTCTTTCCCATTCCAATCCTGAGACCCTTCCTATAACACGAAATGTGATATCCAACTCCTTCCCATTCCAACCTGAGACCCTTCCTATAGCATGAGATGCGATATCCAACTTCTTCCAAATCCAATACTGATACCCTTCCGATAGCATGAGATGTGATATCCCAATGCTTCTACCAAACCTGAGACCCATACTATGGCATGAGATGTGATATCCAACTCCTTCCCATTCCAATTCTGAGACCCTTCTTATACCATGAGACTTGATATCTCAATGCTTCTAATATTAAACCTGAGACCCGTCCTATAACATGAGATGTGATATCCAAATCCTTCCCCTTCCAAACCTTAGACCCTTCCTTTATCATGAGATGTGATATCCAACTCCTTCCCATTCCAATCCTGAGACCCTTCCGATATCATGAGATTTGTTATCTCAATGCTTCTAATATCAAACTTGAGACCCTACCTATAGCATGAGATGTGACATCCAAGTCCTTCCCATTCCAATCCTGAGACCCTTCCTATAGCATGAGATGTGATATCTCTATGCTTCTAATACCAAACCTGAGACCCTTCCTATAACATGAGATGGGATATCCAACTCCTTCCCATTCCAATCCTGAGACCTTTCCGATAGCAGAGATGTGATATCTCAATGCTTATACCAAACCTGAGAACCTTCCTATGGCCTGAGATGTCATATACAACTCCTTCCCATTCCAATCCTGAGACCCTTCCTTTAGCATGAGATGTGATATCTCAATGCTTATACCAAATCTGAGACCCTTCCTATAGCATGAGATGTGATATCCAATTCCTTCCCATTCCAATCCTGTGACCCTTCCTATAGCATGAGATGTGATATCTCAATGCTTATAGCAAACCTGAGAGCCTACCTATAACATGAGATGTGATATCCAAGTCCATCCCATTCCAATCCTTAGACCCTTCCTACAGCATGCTATGTGATATCTCAATGATTCTAATACCAAACCAGAGACTCTTCCTATAACATGAGATGGGATATCCAACTCCTTCCCATTCCAATCCTGAGTCGCTTCCGATAGCAGAGATGTGATATCTCAATGCTTATACCAAACCTGAGACCCTTCCTATAACATGAGATGTGATATCCAACTCCTTCCCGTTCCAAACCTGAGACACTAACTATAGCATATGTGATATCCAACTCCTTCCCATTCCAAACATGAGACCCTTCCTATAGCAAGAAAGTAATATCCAACTCCTACCCATTCCAATCCTGAGACCCTTCCTATAGCAAGAGATGTGATATCCAAATCCTTCCCATTCCAATCCTGAGACCCTTCCTATAACATGAGATGTGATATCCAACTCCTTCCCATTCCAACCTGAGACACTTCCTATAGCATGAGAAGGGATATCCAACTCCTTCCCAATCCAATCCTGAGACCCTTCCGATAGCAGAGATGTGATATCTCAATGCTTATACCAAACCTGAGACCCTTCCTATGGCATGAGATGTGATATCCAACTCCTTGCCATTCAAATCCTGAGACCCTTCCTATAGCATGAGAAGGGATATCCAACTCCTTCCCAATCCAATCCTGAGACCCTTCCGATAGCAGCGACGTGATATCTCAATGCTTCTACCAAACCTGAGACCCTTCCTTTAGCATGAGATGTGATATCCAAATCCTTCACATTCCAATCCTGAGACCCTTCCTATAGCATGAGATGTGATATCTCAGTGCTTCTAATACCAAACCTGAGATCCTTCCTATAACATGAGATGTGATATCCAATTCCTTCCCATTCCAAACCTGAGACCCTTCCTATTGGATGAGATGTGATATCCAACTCCTTCCCATTCCAACCCTGAGACCCTTCCTATAGCATGAGATGTGATGTCTCAATGCTTCTAATACCAAACCTGAGATCCTTCCTATAACATGAGATGTGATATCCAACTCCTTCCATTCCAATCCTGAGACCCGTCCTATAGCATGAGATGTGATATCTCAATGCTTATACCAAACCTGAGACCCTTCCTATAGCATGAGATGTGATATCCAACTCCTTCCATTCCAATCCTGAGACCCGTCCTATAGCATGAGATGTGATATCTCAATGCTTATACCAAACCTGAGATCCTTCCTATAGCATGAGATGTCATATCCAACTGCTTCCCATTCCAATCCTGAGACCCTTCCTATAGCATGAGATGTGATATCTCAATGCTTCTAATACCAAACCTGAGATCCTTCCTCTAACATGAAATGTGATATCCAACTCCTTCCCTTTCCAAACCTAAGAGCCTATCTATAGCATGAGATGTGATATCCAAGTCCTTCACATTCCAACCCTTAGACCCTTCCTACAGCATGCAATATGATATCTCAATGATTCTAATAACAAACCTGAGACCCGTCCTATAACATGAGATGGGATATCCAACTCCTTCCCATTCCAATCCTGAGACACTTCCGATAGCAGAGATGTGATATCTCAATGCTTATACCAAACCTGAGACCCTTCCTATAACATGAGATGTGATATCCAAATCCTTCTCGTTCCAAACCTGAGACCCTTCCTTTAGCATGAGATGTGATATCCAGCTCCTTCCCATTCCAATCCTGAGACACTTCCGATAGCATGAGATGTGATATCTCAATGCTTCTAATATCAAAACTGAGACCCTCCCTATAGCATGATATGTGATATCTAAGTCCTTTCCATTCCAATCCTGAGACCCTCCCTATAGCATGAGATGTGATATCTAACTCCTTCCCATTCCAATCCTGAGACCCTTCCTATAGCATGAGATATGATATCTCAATACTTCTAATACCAAACGTGAGATCCTTCCGATAACATGAGATGTGATATCCAAATCCTTCCCCTTCCAAACCTGAGACCCTCCCTTTAGCATGAAATGTGATATCCAACTCCTTCCTATTCCAATCCTGAGACTCTTCTGATAGCATGAGATGTGATATCTCAATGCTTCTAATACCAAACCTGAGATCCTTCCGATAGCATGAGATGTGATATCTCAATGCTTCTAATACCAAACCTGAGATCCTTCCTATAACATGAGATGTGATATCCAAATCCTTCCCCTTCCAAACCTGAGACCCTCCCTTTAGCATGAGATGTGATATCTAACTCCTTCCCATTCCATTCCTGAGACCCTTCTGATAGCATGAGATGTGATATCTCAATGCCTCTAATACCAAACCTGAGATCCTACCTCTAACATGAAATGAGATATCCAACTCTTTCCCCTTCCAAACCTGAGAGCCTTCCTATAGCATGAGATGTGATATCCAAGTCCTTCCCATTCCAATACTGAGACCCTTCCTATAGCTTGAGATGTGATATCCAACTCCTTCCCATTCCAATTCTGAGACCCTTCCTATAGCATGAAATGTGATATCTCAATGCTTATACCAAACCTGAGAGCCTACCTATAGCATGAGATGTGATATCCAAGTCCATCCCATTCCAATCCTTAGACCCTTCCTACAGCATGCGATGTGAATATCTCAATGATTCTAATACCAAACCAGAGACTCTTCCTATAACATGAGATGGGATATCCAACTCCTTCCCATTCCAATTCTGAGACCCTTCCTATACTATGAGACTTGATATCTCAATGCTTCTAATACCAAACCTGAGACCCGTAATATAACATGAGATGTGATATCCAAATCCTTCCCCTTCCAAACCTTAGACCCTTCCTTTATCATGAGATGTGATATCCAACTCCTTCCCATTCCAATCCTGAGACCCTTCCGATATCATGAGATGTGATATCTCAAAGCTTCTAATATCAAACTTGAGACCCTCCCTATAGCATGAGATGTGATATCCAAGTCCTTCCCATTCCAATCCTGAGACCCTTCCTATAGCATGAGATGTGATATCTCAATGCTTCTAATACCAAACCTGAGACCCTTCCTATAACATGAGATGGGAATATCCAACTCCTTCCCATTCCAATCTTGAGACCCTTCCGATAGCAGAGATGTGATATCTCAATGCTTATACCACACCTGAGATCCTTCCTATAACATGAGATGTGATATCCAACTCCTTCCCATTCCAATCCTGAGACACTTCCTATAGCATGAGATGTGATATCTCACTGCTTATACCAAACCTGAGACCCTTCCCATAGCAGGAGATGTGATATCCAACTACTTCCCATTCCAATCCTCAGACCCTTCCTATAGCATGAGATGTGATATCTCAATGCTTCTAATACCAAACCTGAGACTCTTCCTATAACATGAGATGGGATATCCAACTCCTTCCAATTCCAATCCTGAGACCCTTTTGATAGCAGAGATGTGATATCTCAATGTTTATACCAAACCTGAGACCCTTCCTACGGCATGAGATGTCATATTCAACTCCTTCCCATTCCAATCCTGAGACCCTTCCTATAGCATGAGATTTGATATCCAACTCCTTCCCATTCCAATCCTGAGACCCTTCCTATAGCATGAGATGTGATGTCTCAATGCTTCTAATACCAAACCTGAGATCCTTCCTATAACATGAGATGTGATATCCAACTCCTTCCATTCCAATCCTGAGATCCTTCCTATAGCATGAGATGTGATATATCAATGCTTATACCAAACCTGAGACCCTTCCTATAGCATGAGATGTGATATCCAACTCCTTCCCATTCCAATCC
The DNA here is from genome assembly GCF_040938575.1 of Ambystoma mexicanum. Taxonomy (NCBI): domain Eukaryota; kingdom Metazoa; phylum Chordata; class Amphibia; order Caudata; family Ambystomatidae; genus Ambystoma; species Ambystoma mexicanum. The sequence goes on along the minus strand of NW_027182495.1, from coordinate 272,086 downwards.
TGAGACCCTTCCTATAGCCTGAGATGTGATATCCAATTCCTTCCCATTCCAATCCTGAGACCCTTCCTATAGCATGAGATGTGATATCTCAATGATTCTAATACCAAACCAGAGACTCTTCCTATAACATGAGATGGGATATCCAACTCCTTCCCATTCCAATCCTGAGCCGCTTCCGATAGCAGAGATGTGATATCTCAATGCTTATACCAAACCTGAGACCCTTCCTATAACATGAGATGTGATATCCAACTCCTTCCCGTTCCAAACCTGAGACACTAACTATAGCATATGTGATATCCAACTCCTTCCCATTCCAAACATGAGACCCTTCCTATAGCAAGAAAGTAATATCCAACTCCTACCCATTCCAATCCTGAGACCCTTCCTATAGCAAGAGATGTGATATCCAAATCCTTCCCATTCCAATCCTGAGATCCTTCCTATAACATGAGATGTGATATCCAACTTCTTCCCATTCCAACCTGAGACACTTCCTATAGCATGAGAAGGGATATCCAACTCCTTCCCAATCCAAACCTGAGACCCTTCCTATGGCATGAGATGTGATATCCAACTCCTTGCCATTCAAATCCTGAGACCCTTCCTATAGCATGAGAAGGGATATCCAACTCCTTCCCAATCCAATCCTGAGACCCTTCCGATAGCAGCGACGTGATATCTCAATGCTTCTACCAAACCTGAGACCCTTCCTTTAGCATGAGATGTGATATCCAAATCCTTCACATTCCAATCCTGAGACCCTTCCTATAGCATGAGATGTGATATCTCAATGCTTCTAATACCAAACCTGAGATCCTTCCTATAACATGAGATGTGATATCCAATTCCTTCCCATTCCAAACCTGAGACCCTTCCTATTGGATGAGATGTGATATCCAACTCCTTCCCATTCCAACCCTGAGACCCTTCCTATAGCATGAGATGTGATGTCTCAATGCTTCTAATACCAAACCTGAGATCCTTCCTATAACATGAGATGTGATATCCAACTCCTTCCATTCCAATCCTGAGACCCGTCCTATAGCATGAGATGTGATATCTCAATGCTTATACCAAACCTGAGACCCTTCCTATAGCATGAGATGTGATATCCAACTGCTTCCCATTCCAATCCTGAGACCCTTCCTATAGCATGAGATGTGATATCTCAATGCTTCTAATACCAAACCTGAGATCCTTCCTCTAACATGAAATGTGATATCCAACTCCTTCCCTTTCCAAACCTAAGAGCCTATCTATAGCATGAGATGTGATATCCAAGTCCTTCACATTCCAACCCTTAGACCCTTCCTACAGCATGCAATATGATATCTCAATGATTCTAATAACAAACCTGAGACCCGTCCTATAACATGAGATGGGATATCCAACTCCTTCCCATTCCAATCCTGAGACACTTCCGATAGCAGAGATGTGATATCTCAATGCTTATACCAAACCTGAGACCCTTCCTATAACATGAGATGTGATATCCAAATCCTTCTCGTTCCAAACCTGAGACCCTTCCTTTAGCATGAGATGTGATATCCAGCTCCTTCCCATTCCAATCCTGAGACACTTCCGATAGCATGAGATGTGATATCTCAATGCTTCTAATATCAAAACTGAGACCCTCCCTATAGCATGATATGTGATATCTAAGTCCTTCCCATTCCAATCCTGAGACCCTCCCTATATCATGAGATGTGATATCCAACTCCTTCCCATTCCAATCCTGAGACCCTTCCTATAGCATGAGATATGATATCTCAATACTTCTAATACCAAACATGAGATCCTTCCGATAACATGAGATGTGATATCCAAATCCTTCCCCTTCCAAACCTGAGACCCTCCCTTTAGCATGAAATGTGATATCCAACTCCTTCCTATTCCAATCCTGAGACTCTTCTGATAGCATGAGATGTGATATCTCAATGCTTCTAATACCAAACCTGAGATCCTTCCGATAGCATGAGATGTGATATCTCAATGCTTCTAATACCAAACCTGAGATCCTTCCTATAACATGAGATGTGATATCCAAATCCTTCCCCTTCCAAACCTGAGACCCTCCCTTTAGCATGAGATGTGATATGTAACTCCTTCCCATTCCATTCCTGAGTCCCTTCTGATAGCATGAGATGTGATATCTCAATGCCTCTAATACCAAACCTGAGATCCTACCTCTAACATGAAATGAGATATCCAACTCTTTCCCCTTCCAAACCTGAGAGCCTTCCTATAGCATGAGATGTGATATCCAAGTCCTTCCCATTCCAATACTGAGACCCTTCCTATAGCTTGAGATGTGATATCCAACTCCTTCCCATTCCAATTCTGAGACCCTTCCTATAGCATGAGATGTGATATCCAACTCCTTGCCATTCAAATCCTGAGACCCTTCCTATAGCATGAGAAGGGATATCCAACTCCTTCCCAATCCAATCCTGAGACCCTTCCGATAGCAGCGACGTGATATCTCAATGCTTCTACCAAACCTGAGACCCTTCCTTTAGCATGAGATGTGATATCCAAATCCTTCACATTCCAATCCTGAGACCCTTCCTATAGCATGAGATGTGATATCTCAATGCTTCTAATACCAAACCTGAGATCCTTCCTATAACATGAGATGTGATATCCAATTCCTTCCCATTCCAAACCTGAGACCCTTCCTATTGGATGAGATGTGATATCCAACTCCTTCCCATTCCAACCCTGAGACCCTTCCTATAGCATGAGATGTGATGTCTCAATGCTTCTAATACCAAACCTGAGATCCTTCCTATAACATGAGATGTGATATCCAACTCCTTCCATTCCAATCCTGAGACCCGTCCTATAGCATGAGATGTGATATCTCAATGCTTATACCAAACCTGAGACCCTTCCTATAGCATGAGATGTGATATCCAACTGCTTCCCATTCCAATCCTGAGACCCTTCCTATAGCATGAGATGTGATATCTCAATGCTTCTAATACCAAACCTGAGATCCTTCCTCTAACATGAAATGTGATATCCAACTCCTTCCCTTTCCAAACCTAAGAGCCTATCTATAGCATGAGATGTGATATCCAAGTCCTTCACATTCCAACCCTTAGACCCTTCCTACAGCATGCAATATGATATCTCAATGATTCTAATAACAAACCTGAGACCCGTCCTATAACATGAGATGGGATATCCAACTCCTTCCCATTCCAATCCTGAGACACTTCCGATAGCAGAGATGTGATATCTCAATGCTTATACCAAACCTGAGACCCTTCCTATAACATGAGATGTGATATCCAAATCCTTCTCGTTCCAAACCTGAGACCCTTCCTTTAGCATGAGATGTGATATCCAGCTCCTTCCCATTCCAATCCTGAGACACTTCCGATAGCATGAGATGTGATATCTCAATGCTTCTAATATCAAAACTGAGACCCTCCCTATAGCATGATATGTGATATCTAAGTCCTTCCCATTCCAATCCTGAGACCCTCCCTATATCATGAGATGTGATATCCAACTCCTTCCCATTCCAATCCTGAGACCCTTCCTATAGCATGAGATATGATATCTCAATACTTCTAATACCAAACATGAGATCCTTCCGATAACATGAGATGTGATATCCAAATCCTTCCCCTTCCAAACCTGAGACCCTCCCTTTAGCATGAAATGTGATATCCAACTCCTTCCTATTCCAATCCTGAGACTCTTCTGATAGCATGAGATGTGATATCTCAATGCTTCTAATACCAAACCTGAGATCCTTCCGATAGCATGAGATGTGATATCTCAATGCTTCTAATACCAAACCTGAGATCCTTCCTATAACATGAGATGTGATATCCAAATCCTTCCCCTTCCAAACCTGAGACCCTCCCTTTAGCATGAGATGTGATATGTAACTCCTTCCCATTCCATTCCTGAGTCCCTTCTGATAGCATGAGATGTGATATCTCAATGCCTCTAATACCAAACCTGAGATCCTACCTCTAACATGAAATGAGATATCCAACTCTTTCCCCTTCCAAACCTGAGAGCCTTCCTATAGCATGAGATGTGATATCCAAGTCCTTCCCATTCCAATACTGAGACCCTTCCTATAGCTTGAGATGTGATATCCAACTCCTTCCCATTCCAATTCTGAGACCCTTCCTATAGCATGAGATGTGATATCTCAATGCTTATACCAAACCTGAGAGCCTACATATAGCATGAGATGTGATGTCCAAGTCCATCCCATTCCAATCCTTAGACCCTTCCTACAGCATGCGATGTGAATATCTCAATGATTCTAATACCAAACCAGAGACTCTTCCTATAACATGAGATGGGATATCCAACTCCTTCCCATTCCAATTCTGAGACCCTTCCTATACTATGAGACTTGATATCTCAATGCTTCTAATACCAAACCTGAGACCCGTAATATAACATGAGATGTGATATCCAAATCCTTCCCCTTCCAAACCTTAGACCCGTCCTTTATCATGAGATGTGATATCCAACTCCTTCCCATTCCAATCCTGAGACCCTTCCGATATCATGAGATGTGATATCTCAAAGCTTCTAATATCAAACTTGAGACCCTCCCTATAGCATGAGATGTGATATCCAAGTCCTTCCCATTCCAATCCTGAGACCCTTCCTATAGCATGAGATGTGATATCTCAATGCTTCTAATACCAAACCTGAGACCCTTCCTATAACATGAGATGGGAATATCCAACTCCTTCCCATTCCAATCTTGAGACCCTTCCGATAGCAGAGATGTGATATCTCAATGCTTATACCACACCTGAGATCCTTCCTATAACATGAGATGTGATATCCAACTCCTTCCCATTCCAATCCTGAAACACTTCCTATAGCATGAGATGTGATATCTCACTGCTTATACCAAACCTGAGACCCTTCCCATAGCAGGAGATGTGATATCCAACTCCTTCCCATTCCAATCCTCAGACCCTTCCTATAGCATGAGATGTGATATCTCAATGCTTCTAATGTCAAACTTGAGACCCTACCTATAGCATATGATGTGATATCCAAGTCCTTCCCATTCCAATCCTGAGACACTTCCTATAGCATGAGATGTGATATCTCAATGCTTCTAATACCAAACCTGAGACTCTTCCTATAACATGAGATGGGATATCCAACTCCTTCCAATTCCAATCCTGAGACCCTTTTGATAGCAGAGATGTGATATCTCAATGTTTATACCAAACCTGAGACCCTTCCTACGGCATGAGATGTCATATTCAACTCCTTCCCATTCCAATCCTGAGACCCTTCCTATAGCATGAGATTTGATATCCAACTCCTTCCCATTCCAATCCTGAGACCCTTCCTATAGCATGAGATGTGATATCTCAATGCTTATACCAAACCTGAGACCCTTCCTATAGCATGAGATGTGATATCCAACTCCTTCCCATTCCAATCCTGAGACCCTTCCTATAGCCTGAGATGTGATATCCAATTCCTTCCCATTCCAATATTGAGACCCTTCCTATAGCATGAGATGTGATGTCTCAATGCTTCTAATACCAAACCTGAGATCCTTCCTATAACATGAGATGTGATATCCAACTCCTTCCATTCCAATCCTGAGACCCTTCCTATAGCATGAGATGTGATATCTCAATGCTTATACCAAACCTGAGACCCTTCCTATAGCATGAGATGTGATATCCAACTCCTTCCCATTCCAATCCTGAGACCCTTCCTATAGCCTGAGATGTGATATCCAATTCCTTCCCATTCCAATATTGAGACCCTTCCTATAGCATGAGATGTGATATCTCAATGCTTATACCAAACCTGAGAGCCTACCTATAATATGAGATGTGATATCCAAGTCCATCCCATTCCAATCCTTAGACCCTTCCTACAGCATGCGATGTGATATCTCAATGATTCTAATACCAAACCAGAGACTCTTCCTATAACATGAGATGGGATATCCAACTCCTTCCCATTCCAATTATGAGACCCTTCCTATACTATGAGACTTGATATCTCAATGCTTCTAATACCAAACCTGAGACCCGTCATATAACATGAGATGTGATATCCAAATCCTTCCCCTTCCAAACCTTAGACCCTTCCTTTATCATGAGATGTGATATCCAACTCCTTCCCATTCCAATCCTGAGACCCTTCCGATATCATGAGATGTGATATCTCAAAGCTTCTAATATCAAACTTGAGACCCTCCCTATAGCATGAGATGTGATATCCAAGTCCTTCCCATTCCAATCCTGAGACCCTTCCTATAGCATGAGATGTGATATCTCAATGCTTCTAATACCAAACCTGAGACCCTTCCTATAACATGAGATGGGAATATCCAACTCCTTCCCATTCCAATCTTGAGACCCTTCCGATAGCAGAGATGTGATATCTCAATGCTTATACCACACCTGAGATCCTTCCTATAACATGAGATGTGATATCCAACTCCTTCCCATTCCAATCCTGAGACACTTCCTATAGCATGAGATGTGATATCTCACTGCTTATACCAAACCTGAGACCCTTCCCATAGCAGGAGATGTGATATCCAACTCCTTCCCATTCCAATCCTCAGACCCTTCCTATAGCATGAGATGTGATATCTCAATGCTTCTAATGTCAAACTTGAGACCCTACCTATAGCATGAGATGTGATATCCAAGTCCTTCCCATTCCAATCCTGAGACACTTCCTATAGCATGAGATGTGATATCTCAATGCTTCTAATACCAAACCTGAGACTCTTCCTATAACATGAGATGGGATATCCAACTCCTTCCAATTCCAATCCTGAGACCCTTTTGATAGCAGAGATGTGATATCTCAATGTTTATACCAAACCTGAGACCCTTCCTACGGCATGAGATGTCATATTCAACTCCTTCCCATTCCAATCCTGAGACCCTTCCTATAGCATGAGATGTGATGTCTCAATGCTTCTAATACCAAACCTGAGATCCTTCCTATAACATGAGATGTGATATCCAACTCCTTCCATTCCAATCCTGAGACCCGTCCTATAGCATGAGATGTGATATCTCAATGCTTATACCAAACCTGAGATCCTTCCTATAGCATGAGATGTCATATCCAACTGCTTCCCATTCCAATCCTGAGACCCTTCCTATAGCATGAGATGTGATATCTCAATGCTTCTAATACCAAACCTGAGATCCTTCCTCTAACATGAAATGTGATATCCAACTCCTTCCCTTTCCAAACCTAAGAGCCTATCTATAGCATGAGATGTGATATCCAAGTCCTTCACATTCCAACCCTTAGACCCTTCCTACAGCATGCAATATGATATCTCAATGATTCTAATAACAAACCTGAGACCCGTCCTATAACATGAGATGGGATATCCAACTCCTTCCCATTCCAATCCTGAGACACTTCCGATAGCAGAGATGTGATATCTCAATGCTTATACCAAACCTGAGACCCTTCCTATAACATGAGATGTGATATCCAAATCCTTCTCGTTCCAAACCTGAGACCCTTCCTTTAGCATGAGATGTGATATCCAGCTCCTTCCCATTCCAATCCTGAGACACTTCCGATAGCATGAGATGTGATATCTCAATGCTTCTAATATCAAAACTGAGACCCTCCCTATAGCATGATATGTGATATCTAAGTCCTTCCCATTCCAATCCTGAGACCCTCCCTATAGCATGAGATGTGATATCTAACTCCTTCCCATTCCAATCCTGAGACCCTTCCTATAGCATGAGATATGATATCTCAATACTTCTAATACCAAACGTGAGATCCTTCCGATAACATGAGATGTGATATCCAAATCCTTCCCCTTCCAAACCTGAGACCCTCCCTTTAGCATGAAATGTGATATCCAACTCCTTCCTATTCCAATCCTGAGACTCTTCTGATAGCATGAGATGTGATATCTCAATGCTTCTAATACCAAACCTGAGATCCTTCCGATAGCATGAGATGTGATATCTCAATGCTTCTAATACCAAACCTGAGATCCTTCCTATAACATGAGATGTGATATCCAAATCCTTCCCCTTCCAAACCTGAGACCCTCCCTTTAGCATGAGATGTGATATCTAACTCCTTCCCATTCCATTCCTGAGACCCTTCTGATAGCATGAGATGTGATATCTCAATGCCTCTAATACCAAACCTGAGATCCTACCTCTAACATGAAATGAGATATCCAACTCTTTCCCCTTCCAAACCTGAGAGCCTTCCTATAGCATGAGATGTGATATCCAAGTCCTTCCCATTCCAATACTGAGACCCTTCCTATAGCTTGAGATGTGATATCCAACTCCTTCCCATTCCAATTCTGAGACCCTTCCTATAGCATGAAATGTGATATCTCAATGCTTATACCAAACCTGAGAGCCTACCTATAGCATGAGATGTGATATCCAAGTCCATCCCATTCCAATCCTTAGACCCTTCCTACAGCATGCGATGTGAATATCTCAATGATTCTAATACCAAACCAGAGACTCTTCCTATAACATGAGATGGGATATCCAACTCCTTCCCATTCCAATTCTGAGACCCTTCCTATACTATGAGACTTGATATCTCAATGCTTCTAATACCAAACCTGAGACCCGTCATATAACATGAGATGTGATATCCAAATCCTTCCCCTTCCAAACCTTAGACCCTTCCTTTATCATGAGATGTGATATCCAACTCCTTCCCATTCCAATCCTGAGACCCTTCCGATATCATGAGATGTGATATCTCAAAGCTTCTAATATCAAACTTGAGACCCTCCCTATAGCATGAGATGTGATATCCAAGTCCTTCCCATTCCAATCCTGAGACCCTTCCTATAGCATGAGATGTGATATCTCAATGCTTCTAATACCAAACCTGAGACCCTTCCTATAACATGAGATGGGAATATCCAACTCCTTCCCATTCCAATCTTGAGACCCTTCCGATAGCAGAGATGTGATATCTCAATGCTTATACCACACCTGAGATCCTTCCTATAACATGAGATGTGATATCCAACTCCTTCCCATTCCAATCCTGAGACACTTCCTATAGCATGAGATGTGATATCTCACTGCTTATACCAAACCTGAGACCCTTCCCATAGCAGGAGATGTGATATCCAACTACTTCCCATTCCAATCCTCAGACCCTTCCTATAGCATGAGATGTGATATCTCAATGCTTCTAATACCAAACCTGAGACTCTTCCTATAACATGAGATGGGATATCCAACTCCTTCCAATTCCAATCCTGAGACCCTTTTGATAGCAGAGATGTGATATCTCAATGTTTATACCAAACCTGAGACCCTTCCTACGGCATGAGATGTCATATTCAACTCCTTCCCATTCCAATCCTGAGACCCTTCCTATAGCATGAGATTTGATATCCAACTCCTTCCCATTCCAATCCTGAGACCCTTCCTATAGCATGAGATGTGATGTCTCAATGCTTCTAATACCAAACCTGAGATCCTTCCTATAACATGAGATGTGATATCCAACTCCTTCCATTCCAATCCTGAGATCCTTCCTATAGCATGAGATGTGATATATCAATGCTTATACCAAACCTGAGACCCTTCCTATAGCATGAGATGTGATATCCAACTCCTTCCCATTCCAATCCTGAGACCCTTCCTATAGCCTGAGATGTGATATCCAATTCCTTCCCATTCCAATCCTGAGACCCTTCCTATAGCATGAGATGTGATATCTCAATGATTCTAATACCAAACCAGAGACTCTTCCTATAACATGAGATGGGATATCCAACTCCTTCCCATTCCAATCCTGAGCCGCTTCCGATAGCAGAGATGTGATATCTCAATGCTTATACCAAACCTGAGACCCTTCCTATAACATGAGATGTGATATCCAACTCCTTCCCGTTCCAAACCTGAGACACTAACTATAGCATATGTGATATCCAACTCCTTCCCATTCCAAACATGAGACCCTTCCTATAGCAAGAAAGTAATATCCAACTCCTACCCATTCCAATCCTGAGACCCTTCCTATAGCAAGAGATGTGATATCCAAATCCTTCCCATTCCAATCCTGAGATCCTTCCTATAACATGAGATGTGATATCCAACTTCTTCCCATTCCAACCTGAGACACTTCCTATAGCATGAGAAGGGATATCCAACTCCTTCCCAATCCAAACCTGAGACCCTTCCTATGGCATGAGATGTGATATCCAACTCCTTGCCATTCAAATCCTGAGACCCTTCCTATAGCATGAGAAGGGATATCCAACTCCTTCCCAATCCAATCCTGAGACCCTTCCGATAGCAGCGACGTGATATCTCAATGCTTCTACCAAACCTGAGACCCTTCCTTTAGCATGAGATGTGATATCCAAATCCTTCACATTCCAATCCTGAGACCCTTCCTATAGCATGAGATGTGATATCTCAATGCTTCTAATACCAAACCTGAGATCCTTCCTATAACATGAGATGTGATATCCAATTCCTTCCCATTCCAAACCTGAGACCCTTCCTATTGGATGAGATGTGATATCCAACTCCTTCCCATTCCAACCCTGAGACCCTTCCTATAGCATGAGATGTGATGTCTCAATGCTTCTAATACCAAACCTGAGATCCTTCCTATAACATGAGATGTGATATCCAACTCCTTCCATTCCAATCCTGAGACCCGTCCTATAGCATGAGATGTGATATCTCAATGCTTATACCAAACCTGAGACCCTTCCTATAGCATGAGATGTGATATCCAACTGCTTCCCATTCCAATCCTGAGACCCTTCCTATAGCATGAGATGTGATATCTCAATGCTTCTAATACCAAACCTGAGATCCTTCCTCTAACATGAAATGTGATATCCAACTCCTTCCCTTTCCAAACCTAAGAGCCTATCTATAGCATGAGATGTGATATCCAAGTCCTTCACATTCCAACCCTTAGACCCTTCCTACAGCATGCAATATGATATCTCAATGATTCTAATAACAAACCTGAGACCCGTCCTATAACATGAGATGGGATATCCAACTCCTTCCCATTCCAATCCTGAGACACTTCCGATAGCAGAGATGTGATATCTCAATGCTTATACCAAACCTGAGACCCTTCCTATAACATGAGATGTGATATCCAAATCCTTCTCGTTCCAAACCTGAGACCCTTCCTTTAGCATGAGATGTGATATCCAGCTCCTTCCCATTCCAATCCTGAGACACTTCCGATAGCATGAGATGTGATATCTCAATGCTTCTAATATCAAAACTGAGACCCTCCCTATAGCATGATATGTGATATCTAAGTCCTTCCCATTCCAATCCTGAGACCCTCCCTATATCATGAGATGTGATATCCAACTCCTTCCCATTCCAATCCTGAGACCCTTCCTATAGCATGAGATATGATATCTCAATACTTCTAATACCAAACATGAGATCCTTCCGATAACATGAGATGTGATATCCAAATCCTTCCCCTTCCAAACCTGAGACCCTCCCTTTAGCATGAAATGTGATATCCAACTCCTTCCTATTCCAATCCTGAGACTCTTCTGATAGCATGAGATGTGATATCTCAATGCTTCTAATACCAAACCTGAGATCCTTCCGATAGCATGAGATGTGATATCTCAATGCTTCTAATACCAAACCTGAGATCCTTCCTATAACATGAGATGTGATATCCAAATCCTTCCCCTTCCAAACCTGAGACCCTCCCTTTAGCATGAGATGTGATATGTAACTCCTTCCCATTCCATTCCTGAGTCCCTTCTGATAGCATGAGATGTGATATCTCAATGCCTCTAATACCAAACCTGAGATCCTACCTCTAACATGAAATGAGATATCCAACTCTTTCCCCTTCCAAACCTGAGAGCCTTCCTATAGCATGAGATGTGATATCCAAGTCCTTCCCATTCCAATACTGAGACCCTTCCTATAGCTTGAGATGTGATATCCAACTCCTTCCCATTCCAATTCTGAGACCCTTCCTATAGCATGAGATGTGATATCTCAATGCTTATACCAAACCTGAGAGCCTACATATAGCATGAGATGTGATGTCCAAGTCCATCCCATTCCAATCCTTAGACCCTTCCTACAGCATGCGATGTGAATATCTCAATGATTCTAATACCAAACCAGAGACTCTTCCTATAACATGAGATGGGATATCCAACTCCTTCCCATTCCAATTCTGAGACCCTTCCTATACTATGAGACTTGATATCTCAATGCTTCTAATACCAAACCTGAGACCCGTAATATAACATGAGATGTGATATCCAAATCCTTCCCCTTCCAAACCTTAGACCCGTCCTTTATCATGAGATGTGATATCCAACTCCTTCCCATTCCAATCCTGAGACCCTTCCGATATCATGAGATGTGATATCTCAAAGCTTCTAATATCAAACTTGAGACCCTCCCTATAGCATGAGATGTGATATCCAAGTCCTTCCCATTCCAATCCTGAGACCCTTCCTATAGCATGAGATGTGATATCTCAATGCTTCTAATACCAAACCTGAGACCCTTCCTATAACATGAGATGGGAATATCCAACTCCTTCCCATTCCAATCTTGAGACCCTTCCGATAGCAGAGATGTGATATCTCAATGCTTATACCACACCTGAGATCCTTCCTATAACATGAGATGTGATATCCAACTCCTTCCCATTCCAATCCTGAAACACTTCCTATAGCATGAGATGTGATATCTCACTGCTTATACCAAACCTGAGACCCTTCCCATAGCAGGAGATGTGATATCCAACTCCTTCCCATTCCAATCCTCAGACCCTTCCTATAGCATGAGATGTGATATCTCAATGCTTCTAATGTCAAATTTGAGACCCTACCTATAGCATATGATGTGATATCCAAGTCCTTCCCATTCCAATCCTGAGACACTTCCTATAGCATGAGATGTGATATCTCAATGCTTCTAATACCAAACCTGAGACTCTTCCTATAACATGAGATGGGATATCCAACTCCTTCCAATTCCAATCCTGAGACCCTTTTGATAGCAGAGATGTGATATCTCAATGTTTATACCAAACCTGAGACCCTTCCTACGGCATGAGATGTCATATTCAACTCCTTCCCATTCCAATCCTGAGACCCTTCCTATAGCATGAGATTTGATATCCAACTCCTTCCCATTCCAATCCTGAGACCCTTCCTATAGCATGAGATGTGATATCTCAATGCTTATACCAAACCTGAGACCCTTCCTATAGCATGAGATGTGATATCCAACTCCTTCCCATTCCAATCCTGAGACCCTTCCTATAGCCTGAGATGTGATATCCAATTCCTTCCCATTCCAATATTGAGACCCTTCCTATAGCATGAGATGTGATGTCTCAATGCTTCTAATACCAAACCTGAGATCCTTCCTATAACATGAGATGTGATATCCAACTCCTTCCATTCCAATCCTGAGACCCTTCCTATAGCATGAGATGTGATATCTCAATGCTTATACCAAACCTGAGACCCTTCCTATAGCATGAGATGTGATATCCAACTCCTTCCCATTCCAATCCTGAGACCCTTCCTATAGCCTGAGATGTGATATCCAATTCCTTCCCATTCCAATATTGAGACCCTTCCTATAGCATGAGATGTGATATCTCAATGCTTATACCAAACCTGAGAGCCTACCTATAATATGAGATGTGATATCCAAGTCCATCCCATTCCAATCCTTAGACCCTTCCTACAGCATGCGATGTGATATCTCAATGATTCTAATACCAAACCAGAGACTCTTCCTATAACATGAGATGGGATATCCAACTCCTTCCCATTCCAATTATGAGACCCTTCCTATACTATGAGACTTGATATCTCAATGCTTCTAATACCAAACCTGAGACCCGTCATATAACATGAGATGTGATATCCAAATCCTTCCCCTTCCAAACCTTAGACCCTTCCTTTATCATGAGATGTGATATCCAACTCCTTCCCATTCCAATCCTGAGACCCTTCCGATATCATGAGATGTGATATCTCAAAGCTTCTAATATCAAACTTGAGACCCTCCCTATAGCATGAGATGTGATATCCAAGTCCTTCCCATTCCAATCCTGAGACCCTTCCTATAGCATGAGATGTGATATCTCAATGCTTCTAATACCAAACCTGAGACCCTTCCTATAACATGAGATGGGAATATCCAACTCCTTCCCATTCCAATCTTGAGACCCTTCCGATAGCAGAGATGTGATATCTCAATGCTTATACCACACCTGAGATCCTTCCTATAACATGAGATGTGATATCCAACTCCTTCCCATTCCAATCCTGAGACACTTCCTATAGCATGAGATGTGATATCTCACTGCTTATACCAAACCTGAGACCCTTCCCATAGCAGGAGATGTGATATCCAACTCCTTCCCATTCCAATCCTCAGACCCTTCCTATAGCATGAGATGTGATATCTCAATGCTTCTAATGTCAAACTTGAGACCCTACCTATAGCATGAGATGTGATATCCAAGTCCTTCCCATTCCAATCCTGAGACACTTCCTATAGCATGAGATGTGATATCTCAATGCTTCTAATACCAAACCTGAGACTCTTCCTATAACATGAGATGGGATATCCAACTCCTTCCAATTCCAATCCTGAGACCCTTTTGATAGCAGAGATGTGATATCTCAATGTTTATACCAAACCTGAGACCCTTCCTACGGCATGAGATGTCATATTCAACTCCTTCCCATTCCAATCCTGAGACCCTTCCTATAGCATGAGATGTGATGTCTCAATGCTTCTAATACCAAACCTGAGATCCTTCCTATAACATGAGATGTGATATCCAACTCCTTCCATTCCAATCCCGAGACCCTTCCTATAGCATGAGATGTGATATCTCAATGCTTATACCAAACCTGAGACCCTTCCTATAGCATGAGATGTGATATCCAACTCCTTCCCATTCCAATCCTGAGACCCTTCCTATAGCATGAGATGTGATATCTCAATGCCTCTAATACCAAACCTGAGATCCTTCCTCTAACATGAAATGTGATATCCAACTCCTTCACTTTCCAAACCTGAGAGCCTATCTATAGCATGAGATGTGATATCCAAGTCCTTCCCATTCCAATCCTTAGACCCTTCCTACAGCATGCAATATGATATCTCAATGATTCTAATAAAAAACCTGAGACCCGTCCTATAACATGAGATGGGATATCCAACTCCTTCCCATTCCAATCCTGAGACACGTCCGATAGCAGAGATGTGATATCTCAATGTTTATACCAAACCTGAGACCCTTCCTATAACATGAGATGTGATATCCAACTCCTTCCCGTTCCAAACCTGAGACCCTTCCTTTAGCATGAGATGTGATATCCAGCTCCTTCCCATTCCAATCCTGAGACACTTCTGATAGCATAAGATGTGATATCTCAATGCTTCTAATATCAAAACTGAGACCCTCCCTATAGCATATGTGATATCTAAGTCCTTGCCATTCCAATCCTGAGACCCTTCCTATAGCATGAGATGTGATATCTCAATGCTTCTACCAAACCTGAGACCCTTCCTTTAGCATGAGATGTGATATCCAACTCCTTCCCATTCCAATCCTGAGACCCTTCCTATAGCATGAGATGTGATATCTCAATACTTCTAATACCAAAGCTGAGATCCTTCCGATAACATGAGATGTGATATCTCAATACTTCTAATACCAAACCTGAGATCCATCCTATAACATGAGATGTGATATCCAAATCCTTCCCCTTCCAAACCTGAGACCCTCCCTTTAGCATGAGATGTGATATCCAACTCCTTCCCATTCCAATCCTGAGACCCTTCTGATAGCATAAGATATATCTCAATGCTTCTATACCAAACCTGAGATCCTTCTGATAGCATGAGATGTGATATCTCAATGCTTCTAATACCAAACCTGAGATCCTACCTCTAACATGAAATGTGATATCCAACTCTTTCCCCTTGCAAACCTGAGAGCCTTCCTATAGCATGAGATGTGATATCCAAGTCCTTCCCATTCCAATCCTGAGACCCTTCCTATAACATGAGATGTGATATCCAACTCCTTCCCATTCCAACCTGAGACCCTTCCTATAGCATGAGATGGGATATCCAACTCCTTCCAAATCCAATCCCGATACCCTTCCGATAGCATGAGATGTGATATCCCAATGCTTCTACCAAACCTGAGACCCATATTATGGCATGAGATGTGATATCAAACTCCTTCCCATTCTAATCCTGAGACCCTTCCTATACCATGAGACTTGATATCTCAATGCTTCTAATACCAAACCTGAGACCCGTCCTATAACATGAGATGTGATATCCAAATCCTTCCCCTTCCAAACCTTAGACCCTTCCTTTATCATGAGATGTGATATCCAACTCCTTCCCATTCCAATCTTGAGACCCTTCCGATATCATGAAATGTAATATCTCAATGCTTCTATCAAACTTGAGACCCTCCCTATAGCATGAGATGTGATATCCAAGTCCTTCCCATTCCAATCCTGAGACCCTTCCTATAGCATGAGATGTGATATCTCAATGCTTCTAATACCAAACCTGAGACCCTTCCTATAACATGAGATGGGAATATCCAACTCCTTCCCATTCCAATCCTTAGACCCTTCCTACAGCATGCAATATGATATCTCAATGATTTTAATAAAAAACCTGAGACCCGTCCTATAACATGAGATGGGATATCCAACTCCTTCCCATTCCAATCCTGAGACACTTCCGATGGTAGAGATGTGATATCTCAATGTTTATACCAAACCTGAGACCCTTCCTATAACATGAGATGTGATATCCAACTCCTTCCCATTCCAATCCTGAGACCCTTCCTATAGCATGAGATGTGATATCCAACTCCATCCCATTCCAATCCTGAGACCCTTCTGATAGCATAAGATATGATATCTCAATGCTTCTATACCAAACCTGAGATCCTTCTGATAGCATGAGATGTGATATCTCAATGCTTCTAATACCAAACCTGAGATCCTACCTCTAACATGAAATGTGATATCCAACTCTTTCCCCTTGCAAACCTGAGAGCCTTCCTATAGCATGAGATGTGATATCCAACTCCTTCCCATTCCAATCCTGAGACACTTCCGATGGTAGAGATGTGATATCTCAATGTTTATACCAAACCTGAGACCCTTCCTATAACATGAGATGTGATATCCAAATCCTTCCCCTTCCAAACCCGAGACCCTCCCTTTAGCATGAGATGTGATATCTAACTCCTTCCCATTCCATTCCTGAGACCCTTCTGATAGCATGAGATGTGATATCTCAATGCCTCTAATACCAAACCTGAGATCCTACCTCTAACATGAAATGAGATATCCAACTCTTTCCCCTTCCAAACCTGAGAGCCTTCCTATAGCATGAGATGTGATATCCAAGTCCTTCCCATTCCAATACTGAGACCCTTCCTATAGCTTGAGATGTGATATCCAACTCCTTCCCATTCCAATTCTGAGACCCTTCCTACAGCATGCGATGTGAATATCTCAATGATTCTAATACCAAACCAGAGACTCTTCCTATAACATGAGATGGGATATCCAACTCCTTCCCATTCCAATTCTGAGACCCTTCCTATACTATGAGACTTGATATCTCAATGCTTCTAATACCAAACCTGAGACCCGTAATATAACATGAGATGTGATATCCAAATCCTTCCCCTTCCAAACCTTAGACCCGTCCTTTATCATGAGATGTGATATCCAACTCCTTCCCATTCCAATCCTGAGACCCTTCCGATATCATGAGATGTGATATCTCAAAGCTTCTAATATCAAACTTGAGACCCTCCCTATAGCATGAGATGTGATAACCAAGTCCTTCCCATTCCAATCCTGAGACCCTTCCTATAGCATGAGATGTGATATCTCAATGCTTCTAATACCAAACCTGAGACCCTTCCTATAACATGAGATGGGAATATCCAACTCCTTCCCATTCCAATCTTGAGACCCTTCCGATAGCAGAGATGTGATATCTCAATGCTTATACCACACCTGAGATCCTTCCTATAACATGAGATGTGATATCCAACTCCTTCCCATTCCAATCCTGAGACACTTCCTATAGCATGAGATGTGATATCTCACTGCTTTTACCAAACCTGAGACCCTTCCCATAGCAGGAGATGTGATATCCAACTCCTTCCCATTCCAATCCTCAGACCCTTCCTATAGCGTGAGATGTGATATCTCAATGCTTCTAATGTCAAACTTGAGACCCTACCTATAGGATGAGATGTGATATCCAAGTCCTTCCCATTCCAATCCTGAGACACTTCCTATAGCATGAGATGGGATATCCAACTCCTTCCAATTCCAATCCTGAGACCCTTTTGATAGCAGAGATGTGATATCTCAATGTTTATACCAAACCTGAGACCCTTCCTACGGCATGAGATGTCATATTCAACTCCTTCCCATTCCAATCCTGAGACTCTTCCTATAGCATGAGATTTGATATCCAACTCCTTCCCATTCCAATCCTGAGACCCTTCCTATAGCATGAGATGTGATGTCTCAATGCTTCTAATACCAAACCTGAGATCCTTCCTATAACATGAGATGTGATATCCAACTCCTTCCATTCCAATCCTGAGACCCTTCCTATAGCATGAGATGTGATATCTCAATGCTTATACCAAACCTGAGACCCTTCCTCTAGCATGAGATGTGATATCCAACTCCTTCCCATTCCAATCCTGAGACCCTTCCTATAGCCTGAGATGTGATATCCAATTCCTTCCCATTCCAATCCTGAGACCCTTCCTATAGCATGAGATGTGATATCTCAATGCTTATACCAAACCTGAGAGCCTACCTATAACATGAGATGTGATATCCAAGTCCATCCCATTCCAATCCTTAGACCCTTCCTACAGCATGCGATGTGATATCTCAATGATTCTAATACCAAACCAGAGACTCTTCCTATAACATGAGATGGGATATCCAACTCCTTCCCATTCCAATCCTGAGCCGCTTCTGATAGCAGAGATGTGATATCTCAATGCTTATACCAAACCTGAGACCCTTCCTATAACATGAGATGTGATATCCAACTCCTTCCCGTTCCAAACCTGAGACACTAACTATAGCATATGTGATATCCAACTCCTTCCCATTCCAAACATGAGACCCTTCCTATAGCAAGAAAATAATATCCAACTCCTACCCATTCCAATCCTGAGACCCTTCCTATAGCAAGAGATGTGATATCCAAATCCTTCCCATTCCAATCCTGAGACCCTTCCTATAACATGAGATGTGATATCCAACTCCTTCCCATTCCAACCTGAGACACTTCCTATAGCATGAGAAGGGATATCCAACTCCTTCCCAATCCAATCCTGAGACCCTTCCGATAGCAGAGATGTGATATCTCAATGCTTATACCAAACCTGAGACCCTTCCTATGGCATGAGATGTGATATCCAACTCCTTGCCATTCAAATCCTGAGACCCTTCCTATAGCATGAGAAGGGATATCCAACTCCTTCCCAATCCAATCCTGAGACCCTTCCGATAGCAGCGACGTGATATCTCAATGCTTCTACCAAACCTGAGACCCTTCCTTTAGCATGAGATGTGATATCCAAATCCTTCACATTCCAATCCTGAGACCCTTCCTATAGCATGAGATGTGATATCTCAATGCTTCTAATACCAAACCTGAGATCCTTCCTATAACATGAGATGTGATATCCAATTCCTTCCCATTCCAAACCTGAGACCCTTCCTATTGGATGAGATGTGATAACCAACTCCTTCCCATTCCAACCCTGAGACCCTTCCTATAGCATGAGATGTGATGTCTCAATGCTTCTAATACCAAACCTGTGATCCTTCCTATAACATGAGATGGGATATCCAACTCCTTCCATTCCAATCCTGAGACCCGTCCTATAGCATGAGATGTGATATCTCAATGCTTATACCAAACCTGAGACCCTTCCTATAGCATGAGATGTCATATCCAACTACTTCCCATTCCAATCCTGAGACCCTTCCTATAGCATGAGATGTGATATCTCAATGCTTCTAATACCAAACCTGAGATCCTTCCTCTAACATGAAATGTGATATCCAACTCCTTCCCTTTCCAAACCTAAGAGCCTATCTATAGCATGAGATGTGATATCCAAGTCCTTCACATTCCAACCCTTAGACCCTTCCTACAGCATGCAATATGATATCTCAATGATTCTAATAACAAACCTGAGACCCGTCCTATAACATGAGATGGGATATCCAACTCCTTCCCATTCCAATCCTGAGACACTTCCGATAGCAGAGATGTGATATCTCAATGCTTATACCAAACCTGAGACCCTTCCTATAACATGAGATGTGATATCCAAATCCTTCTCGTTCCAAACCTGAGACCCTTCCTTTAGCATGAGATGTGATATCCAGCTCCTTCCCATTCCAATCCTGAGACACTTCCGATAGCATGAGATGTGATATCTCAATGCTTCTAATATCAAAACTGAGACCCTCCCTATAGCATGATATGTGATATCTAAGTCCTTCCCATTCCAATCCTGAGACCCTCCCTATAGCATGAGATGTGATATCTAACTCCTTCCCATTCCAATCCTGAGACCCTTCCTATAGCATGAGATATGATATCTCAATACTTCTAATACCAAACGTGAGATCCTTCCGATAACATGAGATGTGATATCCAAATCCTTCCCCTTCCAAACCTGAGACCCTCCCTTTAGCATGAAATGTGATATCCAACTCCTTCCTATTCCAATCCTGAGACTCTTCTGATAGCATGAGATGTGATATCTCAATGCTTCTAATACCAAACCTGAGATCCTTCCGATAGCATGAGATGTGATATCTCAATGCTTCTAATACCAAACCTGAGATCCTTCCTATAACATGAGATGTGATATCCAAATCCTTCCCCTTCCAAACCTGAGACCCTCCCTTTAGCATGAGATGTGATATCTAACTCCTTCCCATTCCATTCCTGAGACCCTTCTGATAGCATGAGATGTGATATCTCAATGCCTCTAATACCAAACCTGAGATCCTACCTCTACTCTAACATGAAATGAGATATCCAACTCTTTCCCCTTCCAAACCTGAGAGCCTTCCTATAGCATGAGATGTGATATCCAAGTCCTTCCCATTCCAATACTGAGACCCTTCCTATAGCTTGAGATGTGATATCCAACTCCTTCCCATTCCAATTCTGAGACCCTTCCTATAGCATGAAATGTGATATCTCAATGCTTATACCAAACCTGAGAGCCTACCTATAGCATGAGATGTGATATCCAAGTCCATCCCATTCCAATCCTTAGACCCTTCCTACAGCATGCGATGTGAATATCTCAATGATTCTAATACCAAACCAGAGACTCTTCCTATAACATGAGATGGGATATCCAACTCCTTCCCATTCCAATTCTGAGACCCTTCCTATACTATGAGACTTGATATCTCAATGCTTCTAAAACCAAACCTGAGACCCGTAATATAACATGAGATGTGATATCCAAATCCTTCCCCTTCCAAACCTTAGACCCTTCCTTTATCATGAGATGTGATATCCAACTCCTTCCCATTCCAATCCTGAGACCCTTCCGATATCATGAGATGTGATATCTCAAAGCTTCTAATATCAAACTTGAGACCCTCCCTATAGCATGAGATGTGATATCCAAGTCCTTCCCATTCCAATCCTGAGACCCTTCCTATAGCATGAGATGTGATATCTCAATGCTTCTAATACCAAACCTGAGACCCTTCCTATAACATGAGATGGGAATATCCAACTCCTTCCCATTCCAATCTTGAGACCCTTCCGATAGCAGAGATGTGATATCTCAATGCTTATACCACACCTGAGATCCTTCCTATAACATGAGATGTGATATCCAACTCCTTCCCATTCCAATCCTGAGACACTTCCTATAGCATGAGATGTGATATCTCACTGCTTATACCAAACCTGAGACCCTTCCCATAGCAGGAGATGTGATATCCAACTACTTCCCATTCCAATCCTCAGACCCTTCCTATAGCATGAGATGTGATATCTCAATGCTTCTAATGTCAAACTTGAGACCCTACATATAGCATGAGATGTGATATCCAAGTCCTTCCCATTCCAATCCTGAGACACTTCCTCTAATACCAAACCTGAGACTCTTCCTATAACATGAGATGGGATATCCAACTCCTTCCAATTCCAATCCTGAGACCCTTTTGATAGCAGAGATGTGATATCTCAATGTTTATACCAAACCTGAGACCCTTCCTACGGCATGAGATGTCATATTCAACTCCTTCCCATTCCAATCCTGAGACCCTTCCTATAGCATGAGATTTGATATCCAACTCCTTCCCATTCCAATCCTGAGACCCTTCCTATAGCATGAGATGTGATGTCTCAATGCTTCTAATACCAAACCTGAGATCCTTCCTATAACATGAGATGTGATATCCAACTCCTTCCATTCCAATCCTGAGATCCTTCCTATAGCATGAGATGTGATATATCAATGCTTATACCAAACCTGAGACCCTTCCTATAGCATGAGATGTGATATCCAACTCCTTCCCATTCCAATCCTGAGACCCTTCCTATAGCCTGAGATGTGATATCCAATTCCTTCCCATTACAATCCTGAGACCCTTCCTATAGCATGAGATGTGATATCTCAATGCTTATACCAAACCTGAGAGCCTACCTATAACATGAGATGTGATATCCAAGTCCATCCCATTCCAATCCTTAGACCCTTCCTACAGCATGCGATGTGATATCTCAATGATTCTAATACCAAACCAGAGACTCTTCCTATAACATGAGATGGGATATCCAACTCCTTCCCATTCCAATCCTGAGCCGCTTCCGATAGCAGAGATGTGATATCTCAATGCTTATACCAAACCTGAGACCCTTCCTATAACATGAGATGTGATATCCAACTCCTTCCCGTTCCAAACCTGAGACACTAACTATAGCATATGTGATATCCAACTCCTTCCCATTCCAAACATGAGACCCTTCCTATAGCAAGAAAGTAATATCCAACTCCTACCCATTCCAATCCTGAGACCCTTCCTATAGCAAGAGATGTGATATCCAAATCCTTCCCATTCCAATCCTGAGATCCTTCCTATAACATGAGATGTGATATCCAACTTCTTCCCATTCCAACCTGAGACACTTCCTATAGCATGAGAAGGGATATCCAACTCCTTCCCAATCCAAACCTGAGACCCTTCCTATGGCATGAGATGTGATATCCAACTCCTTGCCATTCAAATCCTGAGACCCTTCCTATAGCATGAGAAGGGATATCCAACTCCTTCCCAATCCAATCCTGAGACCCTTCCGATAGCAGTGACGTGATATCTCAATGCTTATACCAAACCTGAGACCCTTCCCATAGCAGGAGATGTGATATCCAACTCCTTCCCATTCCAATCCTCAGACCCTTCCTATAGCATGAGATGTGATATCTCAATGCTTCTAATGTCAAACTTGAGACCCTACCTATAGGATGAGATGTGATATCCAAGTCCTTCCCATTCCAATCCTGAGACACTTCCTATAGCATGAGATGTGATATCTCAATGCTTCTAATACCAAACCTGAGACTCTTCCTATAACATGAGATGGGATATCCAACTCCTTCCAATTCCAATCCTGAGACCCTTTTGATAGCAGAGATGTGATATCTCAATGTTTATACCAAACCTGAGACCCTTCCTACGGCATGAGATGTCATATTCAACTCCTTCCCATTCCAATCCTGAGACCCTTCCTATAGCATGAGATTTGATATCCAACTCCTTCCCATTCCAATCCTGAGACCCTTCCTATAGCATGAGATGTGATGTCTCAATGCTTCTAATACCAAACCTGAGATCCTTCCTATAACATGAGATGTGATATCCAACTCCTTCCATTCCAATCCTGAGACCCTTCCTATAGCATGAGATGTGATATCTCAATGCTTATACCAAACCTGAGACCCTTCCTCTAGCATGAGATGTGATATCCAACTCCTTCCCATTCCAATCATGAGACCCTTCCTATAGCCTGAGATGTGATATCCAATTCCTTCCCATTCCAATCCTGAGACCCTTCCTATAGCATGAGATGTGATATCTCAATGCTTATACCAAACCTGAGAGCCTACCTATAACATGAGATGTGATATCCAAGTCCATCCCATTCCAATCCTTAGACCCTTCCTACAGCATGCGATGTGATATCTCAATGATTCTAATACCAAACCAGAGACTCTTCCTATAACATGAGATGGGATATCCAACTCCTTCCCATTCCAATCCTGAGCCGCTTCTGATAGCAGAGATGTGATATCTCAATGCTTATACCAAACCTGAGACCCTTCCTATAACATGAGATGTGATATCCAACTCCTTCCCGTTCCAAACCTGAGACACTAACTATAGCATATGTGATATCCAACTCCTTCCCATTCCAAACATGAGACCCTTCCTATAGCAAGAAAATAATATCCAACTCCTACCCATTCCAATCCTGAGACCCTTCCTATAGCAAGAGATGTGATATCCAAATCCTTCCCATTCCAATCCTGAGACCCTTCCTATAACATGAGATGTGATATCCAACTCCTTCCCATTCCAACCTGAGACACTTCCTATAGCATGAGAAGGGATATCCAACTCCTTCCCAATCCAATCCTGAGACCCTTCCGATAGCAGAGATGTGATATCTCAATGCTTATACCAAACCTGAGACCCTTCCTATGGCATGAGATGTGATATCCAACTCCTTGCCATTCAAATTCTGAGACCCTTCCTATAGCATGAGAAGGGATATCCAAATCCTTCCCAATCCAATCCTGAGACCCTTCCGATAGCAGCGACGTGATATCTCAATGCTTCTACCAAACCTGAGACCCTTCCTTTAGCATGAGATGTGATATCCAAATCCTTCACATTCCAATCCTGAGACCCTTCCTATAGCATGAGATGTGATATCTCAATGCTTCTAATACCAAACCTGAGATCCTTCCTATAACATGAGATGTGATATCCAATTCCTTCCCATTCCAAACCTGAGACCCTTCCTATTGGATGAGATGTGATAACCAACTCCTTCCCATTCCAACCCTGAGACCCTTCCTATAGCATGAGATGTGATGTCTCAATGCTTCTAATACCAAACCTGTGATCCTTCCTATAACATGAGATGTGATATCCAACTCCTTCCATTCCAATCCTGAGACCCGTCCTATAGCATGAGATGTGATATCTCAATGCTTATACCAAACCTGAGACCCTTCCTATAGCATGAGATGTCATATCCAACTGCTTCCCATTCCAATCCTGAGACCCTTCCTATAGCATGAGATGTGATATCTCAATGCTTCTAATACCAAACCTGAGATCCTTCCTCTAACATGAAATGTGATATCCAACTCCTTCCCTTTCCAAACCTAAGAGCCTATCTATAGCATGAGATGTGATATCCAAGTCCTTCACATTCCAACCCTTAGACCCTTCCTACAGCATGCAATATGATATCTCAATGATTCTAATAACAAACCTGAGACCCGTCCTATAACATGAGATGGGATATCCAACTCCTTCCCATTCCAATCCTGAGACACTTCCGATAGCAGAGATGTGATATCTCAATGCTTATACCAAACCTGAGACCCTTCCTATAACATGAGATGTGATATCCAAATCCTTCTCGTTCCAAACCTGAGACCCTTCCTTTAGCATGAGATGTGATATCCAGCTCCTTCCCATTCCAATCCTGAGACACTTCCGATAGCATGAGATGTGATATCTCAATGCTTCTAATATCAAAACTGAGACCCTCCCTATAGCATGATATGTGATATCTAAGTCCTTCCCATTCCAATCCTGAGACCCTCCCTATAGCATGAGATGTGATATCTAACTCCTTCCCATTCCAATCCTGAGACCCTTCCTATAGCATGAGATATGATATCTCAATACTTCTAATACCAAACGTGAGATCCTTCCGATAACATGAGATGTGATATCCAAATCCTTCCCCTTCCAAACCTGAGACCCTCCCTTTAGCATGAAATGTGATATCCAACTCCTTCCTATTCCAATCCTGAGACTCTTCTGATAGCATGAGATGTGATATCTCAATGCTTCTAATACCAAACCTGAGATCCTTCCGATAGCATGAGATGTGATATCTCAATGCTTCTAATACCAAACCTGAGATCCTTCCTATAACATGAGATGTGATATCGAAATCCTTCCCCTTCCAAACCTGAGACCCTCCCTTTAGCATGAGATGTGATATCTAACTCCTTCCCATTCCATTCCTGAGACCCTTCTGATAGCATGAGATGTGATATCTCAATGCCTCTAATACCAAACCTGAGATCCTACCTCTAACATGAAATGAGATATCCAACTCTTTCCCCTTCCAAACCTGAGAGCCTTCCTATAGCATGAGATGTGATATCCAAGTCCTTCCCATTCCAATACTGAGACCCTTCCTATAGCTTGAGATGTGATATCCAACTCCTTCCCATTCCAATTCTGAGACCCTTCCTATAGCATGAAATGTGATATCTCAATGCTTATACCAAACCTGAGAGCCTACCTATAGCATGAGATGTGATATCCAAGTCCATCCCATTCCAATCCTTAGACCCTTCCTACAGCATGCGATGTGAATATCTCAATGATTCTAATACCAAACCAGAGACTCTTCCTATAACATGAGATGGGATATCCAACTCCTTCCCATTCCAATTCTGAGACCCTTCCTATACTATGAGACTTGATATCTCAATGCTTCTAATACCAAACCTGAGACCCGTAATATAACATGAGATGTGATATCCAAATCCTTCCCCTTCCAAACCTTAGACCCTTCCTTTATCATGAGATGTGATATCCAACTCCTTCCCATTCCAATCCTGAGACCCTTCCGATATCATGAGATGTGATATCTCAAAGCTTCTAATATCAAACTTGAGACCCTCCCTATAGCATGAGATGTGATATCCAAGTCCTTCCCATTCCAATCCTGAGACCCTTCCTATAGCATGAGATGTGATATCTCAATGCTTCTAATACCAAACCTGAGACCCTTCCTATAACATGAGATGGGAATATCCAACTCCTTCCCATTCCAATCTTGAGACCCTTCCGATAGCAGAGATGTGATATCTCAATGCTTATACCACACCTGAGATCCTTCCTATAACATGAGATGTGATATCCAACTCCTTCC
Organism: Ambystoma mexicanum; assembly: GCF_040938575.1. NCBI lineage: Eukaryota > Metazoa > Chordata > Amphibia > Caudata > Ambystomatidae > Ambystoma > Ambystoma mexicanum. The sequence continues at coordinate 244,745 of NW_027182495.1, read as the reverse complement.
CATTCCAATCCTGAGACACTTCCTATAGCATGAGATGTGATATCTCACTGCTTATACCAAACCTGAGACCCTTCCCATAGCAGGAGATGTGATATCCAACTACTTCCCATTCCAATCCTCAGACCCTTCCTATAGCATGAGATGTGATATCTCAATGCTTCTAATGTCAAACTTGAGACCCTACATATAGCATGAGATGTGATATCCAAGTCCTTCCCATTCCAATCCTGAGACACTTCCTCTAATACCAAACCTGAGACTCTTCCTATAACATGAGATGGGATATCCAACTCCTTCCAATTCCAATCCTGAGACCCTTTTGATAGCAGAGATGTGATATCTCAATGTTTATACCAAACCTGAGACCCTTCCTACGGCATGAGATGTCATATTCAACTCCTTCCCATTCCAATCCTGAGACCCTTCCTATAGCATGAGATTTGATATCCAACTCCTTCCCATTCCAATCCTGAGACCCTTCCTATAGCATGAGATGTGATGTCTCAATGCTTCTAATACCAAACCTGAGATCCTTCCTATAACATGAGATGTGATATCCAACTCCTTCCATTCCAATCCTGAGATCCTTCCTATAGCATGAGATGTGATATATCAATGCTTATACCAAACCTGAGACCCTTCCTATAGCATGAGATGTGATATCCAACTCCTTCCCATTCCAATCCTGAGACCCTTCCTATAGCCTGAGATGTGATATCCAATTCCTTCCCATTCCAATCCTGAGACCCTTCCTATAGCATGAGATGTGATATCTCAATGCTTATACCAAACCTGAGAGCCTACCTATAACATGAGATGTGATATCCAAGTCCATCCCATTCCAATCCTTAGACCCTTCCTACAGCATGCGATGTGATATCTCAATGATTCTAATACCAAACCAGAGACTCTTCCTATAACATGAGATGGGATATCCAACTCCTTCCCATTCCAATCCTGAGCCGCTTCCGATAGCAGAGATGTGATATCTCAATGCTTATACCAAACCTGAGACCCTTCCTATAACATGAGATGTGATATCCAACTCCTTCCCGTTCCAAACCTGAGACACTAACTATAGCATATGTGATATCCAACTCCTTCCCATTCCAAACATGAGACCCTTCCTATAGCAAGAAAGTAATATCCAACTCCTACCCATTCCAATCCTGAGACCCTTCCTATAGCAAGAGATGTGATATCCAAATCCTTCCCATTCCAATCCTGAGATCCTTCCTATAACATGAGATGTGATATCCAACTTCTTCCCATTCCAACCTGAGACACTTCCTATAGCATGAGAAGGGATATCCAACTCCTTCCCAATCCAAACCTGAGACCCTTCCTATGGCATGAGATGTGATATCCAACTCCTTGCCATTCAAATCCTGAGACCCTTCCTATAGCATGAGAAGGGATATCCAACTCCTTCCCAATCCAATCCTGAGACCCTTCCGATAGCAGCGACGTGATATCTCAATGCTTCTACCAAACCTGAGACCCTTCCTTTAGCATGAGATGTGATATCCAAATCCTTCACATTCCAATCCTGAGACCCTTCCTATAGCATGAGATGTGATATCTCAATGCTTCTAATACCAAACCTGAGATCCTTCCTATAACATGAGATGTGATATCCAATTCCTTCCCATTCCAAACCTGAGACCCTTCCTATTGGATGAGATGTGATATCCAACTCCTTCCCATTCCAACCCTGAGACCCTTCCTATAGCATGAGATGTGATGTCTCAATCCTTCTAATACCAAACCTGAGATCCTTCCTATAACATGAGATGTGATATCCAACTCCTTCCATTCCAATCCTGAGACCCGTCCTATAGCATGAGATGTGATATCTCAATGCTTATACCAAACCTGAGACCCTTCCTATAGCATGAGATGTGATATCCAACTGCTTCCCATTCCAATCCTGAGACCCTTCCTATAGCATGAGATGTGATATCTCAATGCTTCTAATACCAAACCTGAGATCCTTCCTCTAACATGAAATGTGATATCCAACTCCTTCCCTTTCCAAACCTAAGAGCCTATCTATAGCATGAGATGTGATATCCAAGTCCTTCACATTCCAACCCTTAGACCCTTCCTACAGCATGCAATATGATATCTCAATGATTCTAATAACAAACCTGAGACCCGTCCTATAACATGAGATGGGATATCCAACTCCTTCCCATTCCAATCCTGAGACACTTCCGATAGCAGAGATGTGATATCTCAATGCTTATACCAAACCTGAGACCCTTCCTATAACATGAGATGTGATATCCAAATCCTTCTCGTTCCAAACCTGAGACCCTTCCTTTAGCATGAGATGTGATATCCAGCTCCTTCCCATTCCAATCCTGAGACACTTCCGATAGCATGAGATGTGATATCTCAATGCTTCTAATATCAAAACTGAGACCCTCCCTATAGCATGATATGTGATATCTAAGTCCTTCCCATTCCAATCCTGAGACCATCCCTATATCATGAGATGTGATATCCAACTCCTTCCCATTCCAATCCTGAGACCCTTCCTATAGCATGAGATATGATATCTCAATACTTCTAATACCAAACATGAGATCCTTCCGATAACATGAGATGTGATATCCAAATCCTTCCCCTTCCAAACCTGAGACCCTCCCTTTAGCATGAAATGTGATATCCAACTCCTTCCTATTCCAATCCTGAGACTCTTCTGATAGCATGAGATGTGATATCTCAATGCTTCTAATACCAAACCTGAGATCCTTCCGATAGCATGAGATGTGATATCTCAATGCTTCTAATACCAAACCTGAGATCCTTCCTATAACATGAGATGTGATATCCAAATCCTTCCCCTTCCAAACCTGAGACCCTCCCTTTAGCATGAGATGTGATATGTAACTCCTTCCCATTCCATTCCTGAGTCCCTTCTGATAGCATGAGATGTGATATCTCAATGCCTCTAATACCAAACCTGAGATCCTACCTCTAACATGAAATGAGATATCCAACTCTTTCCCCTTCCAAACCTGAGAGCCTTCCTATAGCATGAGATGTGATATCCAAGTCCTTCCCATTCCAATACTGAGACCCTTCCTATAGCTTGAGATGTGATATCCAACTCCTTCCCATTCCAATTCTGAGACCCTTCCTATAGCATGAGATGTGATATCTCAATGCTTATACCAAACCTGAGAGCCTACCTATAGCATGAGATGTGATATCCAAGTCCATCCCATTCCAATCCTTAGACCCTTCCTACAGCATGCGATGTGAATATCTCAATGATTCTAATACCAAACCAGAGACTCTTCCTATAACATGAGATGGGATATCCAACTCCTTCCCATTCCAATTCTGAGACCCTTCCTATACTATGAGACTTGATATCTCAATGCTTCTAATACCAAACCTTTGACCCGTAATATAACATGAGATGTGATATCCAAATCCTTCCCCTTCCAAACCTTAGACCCGTCCTTTATCATGAGATGTGATATCCAACTCCTTCCCATTCCAATCCTGAGACCCTTCCGATATCATGAGATGTGATATCTCAAAGCTTCTAATATCAAACTTGAGACCCTCCCTATAGCATGAGATGTGATATCCAAGTCCTTCCCATTCCAATCCTGAGACCCTTCCTATAGCATGAGATGTGATATCTCAATGCTTCTAATACCAAACCTGAGACCCTTCCTATAACATGAGATGGGAATATCCAACTCCTTCCCATTCCAATCTTGAGACCCTTCCGATAGCAGAGATGTGATATCTCAATGCTTATACCACACCTGAGATCCTTCCTATAACATGAGATGTGATATCCAACTCCTTCCCATTCCAATCCTGAAACACTTCCTATAGCATGAGATGTGATATCTCACTGCTTATACCAAACCTGAGACCCTTCCCATAGCAGGAGATGTGATATCCAACTCCTTCCCATTCCAATCCTCAGACCCTTCCTATAGCATGAGATGTGATATCTCAATGCTTCTAATGTCAAACTTGAGACCCTACCTATAGCATATGATGTGATATCCAAGTCCTTCCCATTCCAATCCTGAGACACTTCCTATAGCATGAGATGTGATATCTCAATGCTTCTAATACCAAACCTGAGACTCTTCCTATAACATGAGATGGGATATCCAACTCCTTCCAATTCCAATCCTGAGACCCTTTTGATAGCAGAGATGTGATATCTCAATGTTTATACCAAACCTGAGACCCTTCCTACGGCATGAGATGTCATATTCAACTCCTTCCCATTCCAATCCTGAGACCCTTCCTATAGCATGAGATTTGATATCCAACTCCTTCCCATTCCAATCCTGAGACCCTTCCTATAGCATGAGATGTGATATCTCAATGCTTATACCAAACCTGAGACCCTTCCTATAGCATGAGATGTGATATCCAACTCCTTCCCATTCCAATCCTGAGACCCTTCCTATAGCCTGAGATGTGATATCCAATTCCTTCCCATTCCAATATTGAGACCCTTCCTATAGCATGAGATGTGATGTCTCAATGCTTCTAATACCAAACCTGAGATCCTTCCTATAACATGAGATGTGATATCCAACTCCTTCCATTCCAATCCTGAGACCCTTCCTATAGCATGAGATGTGATATCTCAATGCTTATACCAAACCTGAGACCCTTCCTATAGCATGAGATGTGATATCCAACTCCTTCCCATTCCAATCCTGAGACCCTTCCTATAGCCTGAGATGTGATATCCAATTCCTTCCCATTCCAATATTGAGACCCTTCCTATAGCATGAGATGTGATATCTCAATGCTTATACCAAACCTGAGAGCCTACCTATAATATGAGATGTGATATCCAAGTCCATCCCATTCCAATCCTTAGACCCTTCCTACAGCATGCGATGTGATATCTCAATGATTCTAATACCAAACCAGAGACTCTTCCTATAACATGAGATGGGATATCCAACTCCTTCCCATTCCAATTATGAGACCCTTCCTATACTATGAGACTTGATATCTCAATGCTTCTAATACCAAACCTGAGACCCGTCATATAACATGAGATGTGATATCCAAATCCTTCCCCTTCCAAACCTTAGACCCTTCCTTTATCATGAGATGTGATATCCAACTCCTTCCCATTCCAATCCTGAGACCCTTCCGATATCATGAGATGTGATATCTCAAAGCTTCTAATATCAAACTTGAGACCCTCCCTATAGCATGAGATGTGATATCCAAGTCCTTCCCATTCCAATCCTGAGACCCTTCCTATAGCATGAGATGTGATATCTCAATGCTTCTAATACCAAACCTGAGACCCTTCCTATAACATGAGATGGGAATATCCAACTCCTTCCCATTCCAATCTTGAGACCCTTCCGATAGCAGAGATGTGATATCTCAATGCTTATACCACACCTGAGATCCTTCCTATAACATGAGATGTGATATCCAACTCCTTCCCATTCCAATCCTGAGACACTTCCTATAGCATGAGATGTGATATCTCACTGCTTATACCAAACCTGAGACCCTTCCCATAGCAGGAGATGTGATATCCAACTCCTTCCCATTCCAATCCTCAGACCCTTCCTATAGCATGAGATGTGATATCTCAATGCTTCTAATGTCAAACTTGAGACCCTACCTATAGCATGAGATGTGATATCCAAGTCCTTCCCATTCCAATCCTGAGACACTTCCTATAGCATGAGATGTGATATCTCAATGTTTCTTATACCAAACCTGAGACTCTTCCTATAACATGAGATGGGATATCCAACTCCTTCCAATTCCAATCCTGAGACCCTTTTGATAGCAGAGATGTGATATCTCAATGTTTATACCAAACCTGAGACCCTTCCTACGGCATGAGATGTCATATTCAACTCCTTCCCATTCCAATCCTGAGACCCTTCCTATAGCATGAGATGTGATGTCTCAATGCTTCTAATACCAAACCTGAGATCCTTCCTATAACATGAGATGTGATATCCAACTCCTTCCATTCCAATCCTGAGACCCTTCCTATAGCATGAGATGTGATATCTCAATGCTTATACCAAACCTGAGACCCTTCCTATAGCATGAGATGTGATATCCAACTCCTTCCCATTCCAATCCTGAGACCCTTCCTATAGCATGAGATGTGATATCTCAATGCCTCTAATACCAAACCTGAGATCCTTCCTCTAACATGAAATGTGATATCCAACTCCTTCACTTTCCAAACCTGAGAGCCTATCTATAGCATGAGATGTGATATCCAAGTCCTTCCCATTCCAATCCTTAGACCCTTCCTACAGCATGCAATATGATATCTCAATGATTCTAATAAAAAACCTGAGACCCGTCCTATAACATGAGATGGGATATCCAACTCCTTCCCATTCCAATCCTGAGACACGTCCGATAGCAGAGATGTGATATCTCAATGTTTATACCAAACCTGAGACCCTTCCTATAACATGAGATGTGATATCCAACTCCTTCCCGTTCCAAACCTGAGACCCTTCCTTTAGCATGAGATGTGATATCCAGCTCCTTCCCATTCCAATCCTGAGACACTTCTGATAGCATAAGATGTGATATCTCAATGCTTCTAATATCAAAACTGAGACCCTCCCTATAGCATATGTGATATCTAAGTCCTTCCCATTCCAATCCTGAGACCCTTCCTATAGCATGAGATGTGATATCTCAATGCTTCTACCAAACCTGAGACCCTTCCTTTAGCATGAGATGTGATATCCAACTCCTTCCCATTCCAATCCTGAGACCCTTCCTATAGCATGAGATGTGATATCTCAATACTTCTAATACCAAAGCTGAGATCCTTCCGATAACATGAGATGTGATATCTCAATACTTCTAATACCAAACCTGAGATCCATCCTATAACATGAGATGTGATATCCAAATCCTTCCCCTTCCAAACCTGAGACCCTCCCTTTAGCATGAGATGTGATATCCAACTCCTTCCCATTCCAATCCTGAGACCCTTCTGATAGCATAAGATATATCTCAATGCTTCTATACCAAACCTGAGATCCTTCTGATAGCATGAGATGTGATATCTCAATGCTTCTAATACCAAACCTGAGATCCTACCTCTAACATGAAATGTGATATCCAACTCTTTCCCCTTGCAAACCTGAGAGCCTTCCTATAGCATGAGATGTGTTATCCAAGTCCTTCCCATTCCAATCCTGAGACCCTTCCTATAACATGAGATGTGATATCCAACTCCTTCCCATTCCAACCTGAGACCCTTCCTATAGCATGAGATGGGATATCCAACTCCTTCCAAATCCAATCCCGATACCCTTCCGATAGCATGAGATGTGATATCCCAATGCTTCTACCAAACCTGAGACCCATATTATGGCATGAGATGTGATATCAAACTCCTTCCCATTCTAATCCTGAGACCCTTCCTATACCATGAGACTTGATATCTCAATGCTTCTAATACCAAACCTGAGACCCGTCCTATAACATGAGATGTGATATCCAAATCCTTCCCCTTCCAAACCTTAGACCCTTCCTTTATCATGAGATGTGATATCCAACTCCTTCCCATTCCAATCTTGAGACCCTTCCGATATCATGAAATGTAATATCTCAATGCTTCTATCAAACTTGAGACCCTCCCTATAGCATGAGATGTGATATCCAAGTCCTTCCCATTCCAATCCTGAGACCCTTCCTATAGCATGAGATGTGATATCTCAATGCTTCTAATACCAAACCTGAGACCCTTCCTATAACATGAGATGGGAATATCCAACTCCTTCCCATTCCAATCCTTAGACCCTTCCTACAGCATGCAATATGATATCTCAATGATTTTAATAAAAAACCTGAGACCCGTCCTATAACATGAGATGGGATATCCAACTCCTTCCCATTCCAATCCTGAGACACTTCCGATGGTAGAGATGTGATATCTCAATGTTTATACCAAACCTGAGACCCTTCCTATAACATGAGATGTGATATCCAACTCCTTCCCATTCCAATCCTGAGACCCTTCCTATAGCATGAGATGTGATATCCAACTCCATCCCATTCCAATCCTGAGACCCTTCTGATAGCATAAGATATGATATCTCAATGCTTCTATACCAAACCTGAGATCCTTCTGATAGCATGAGATGTGATATCTCAATGCTTCTAATACCAAACCTGAGATCCTACCTCTAACATGAAATGTGATATCCAACTCTTTCCCCTTGCAAACCTGAGAGCCTTCCTATAGCATGAGATGTGATATCCAACTCCTTCCCATTCCAATCCTGAGACACTTCCGATGGTAGAGATGTGATATCTCAATGTTTATACCAAACCTGAGACCCTTCCTATAACATGAGATGTGATATCCAACTCCTTCCCATTCCAATCCTGAGACCCTTCCTATAGCATGAGATGTGATATCTCAATGCTTCTAATACCAAACCTGAGATCCTTCCTTTAACATGAGATGTGATATCCAACTCCTTCCATTCCAATCCTTAGACCCTTCCTACAGCATGCAATATGATATCTCAATGATTTTAATAAAAAACCTGAGACCCGTCCTATAACATGAGATGTGATATCCAACTCCATCCCATTCCAATCCTGAGACCCTTCCTATAGCATGAGATATGATATCTCAATGCTTCTATACCAAACCTGAGATCCTTCTGATAATATGAGATGTGATATCTCAATGCTTCTAATACCAAACCTGAGATCCTACCTCTAACATGAAATGTGATATCCAACTCTTTCCCTTTCCAACCTGAGACCCTTCCTATAGCATGAGATGGGATATCCAACTCCTTCCAAATCCAATCCCGATACCCTTCCGATAGCATGAGATGTGATATCTCAATGCTTCTAATACCAAACCTGAGATCCTTCCTCTAACATGAAATGTGAGATCCAACTCCTTCCCTTTCCAAACCTAAGAGCCTATCTATAGCATGAGATGTGATATCCAAGTCCTTCCCATTCCAATCCTGAGACACTTCCGATAGCAGAGATGTGATATCTCAATGTTTATACCAAACCTGAGACCCTTCCTATAACATGAGATGTGATATCCAACTCCTTCCCGTTCCAAACCTGAGACCCTTCCTTTAGCATGAGATGTGATATCCAGCTCCTTCCCATTCCAATCCTGAGACACTTCCGATAGCATGAGATGTGATATCTCAATGCTTCTAATATCAAAACTGAGACCCTCCCTATAGCATGATATGTGATATCTAAGTCCTTCCCATTCCAATCCTGAGACCCTTCCTATAGCATGAGATGTGATATCTCAATGCTTCTACCAAACCTGAGACCCTTCCTTTAGCATGAGATGTAATATCCAACTCCTTCCCATTCCAATCCTGAGACCCTTCCTATAGCATGAGATGTGATATCTCAATACTTCTAATACCAAACCTGAGATCCATCCTATAACATGAGATGTGATATCCAACTCCTTCCCTTTCCAAACCTGAGAGCCGTTCTATAGCATGAGATGTGATATCCAGGTCCTTCCCATTCCAATCCTTAGACCCTTCCTACAGCATGCAATATGATATCTCAATGATTCTAATAACAAACCTGAGACCCGTCCTATAGCATGAGATATGATATCCAAGTCCTTCCCATTCCAATCCTGAGACCCTTCCTATAACATGAAATGTGATATCCAACTCCTTCCCATTCCAACCTGAGACCCTTCCTATAGCATGAGATGGGATATCCAACTTCTTCCAAATCCAATACTGATACCCTTCCGATAGCATGAGATGTGATATCCCAATGCTTCTACCAAACCTGAGACCCATACTATGGCATGAGATGTGATATCAAACTCCTTCCCATTCCAATCCTGAGACCCTTCCTATAGCTTGAGGTGTGATATCCAACTCCTTCCCATTCCAATTCTGAGACCCTTCTTATACCATGAGACTTGATATCTCAATGCTTCTAATATTAAACCTGAGACCCGTCCTATAACATGAGATGTGATATCCAAATCCTTCCCCTTCCAAACCTTAGACCCTTCCTTTATCATGAGATGTGATATCCAACTCCTTCCCATTCCAATCCTGAGACCCTTCCGATATCATGAGATTTGTTATCTCAATGCTTCTAATATCAAACTTGAGACCCTCCCTATAGCATGAGATGTGACATCCAAGTCCTTCCCATTCCAATCCTGAGACCCTTCCTATAGCATGAGATGTGATATTTCTATGCTTCTAATACCAAACCTGAGACCCTTCCTATAACATGAGATGGGATATCCAACTCCTTCCCATTCCAATCCTGAGACCTTTCCGATAGCAGAGATGTGATATCTCAATGCTTATACCAAACCTGAGAACCTTCCTATGGCCTGAGATGTCATATACAACTCCTTCCCATTCCAATCCTGAGACCCTTCCTTTAGCATGAGATGTGATATCTCAATGCTTATACCAAATCTGAGACCCTTCCTATAGCATGAGATGTGATATCCAATTCCTTCCCATTCCAATCCTGAGACCCTTCCTATAGCATGAGATGTGATATCTCAATGCTTATACCAAACCTGAGAGCCTACCTATAACATGAGATGTGATATCCAAGTCCATCCCATTCCAATCCTTAGACCCTTCCTACAGCATGCGATGTGATATCTCAATGATTCTAATACCAAACCAGAGACTCTTCCTATAACATGAGATGGGATATCCAACTCCTTCCCATTCCAATCCTGAGCCGCTTCCGATAGCAGAGATGTGATATCTCAATGCTTATACCAAACCTGAGACCCTTCCTATAACATGAGATGTGATATCCAACTCCTTCCCGTTCCAAACCTGAGACACTAACTATAGCATATGTGATATCCAACTCCTTCCCATTCCAAACATGAGACCCTTCCTATAGCAAGAAAGTAATATCCAACTCCTACCCATTCCAATCCTGAGACCCTTCCTATAGCAAGAGATGTGATATCCAAATCCTTCCCATTCCAATCCTGAGACCCTTCCTATAACATGAGATGTGATATCCAACTCCTTCCCATTCCAATCCTGAGACACTTCCTATAGCATGAGATGTGATATCTCAATGCTTCTAATACCAAACCTGAGACTCTTCCTATAACATGAGATGGGATATCCAACTCCTTCCCATTCCAATCCTGAGACCCTTTTGATAGCAGAGATGTGATATCTCAATGTGATATACCAAACCTGAGACCCTTCCTACGGCATGAGATGTCATATTCAACTCCTTCCCATTCCAATCCTGAGACGCTTCCTATAGCATGAGATTTGATATCCAACTCCTTCCCATTCCAATCCTGAGACCCTTCCTATAGCATGAGATGTGATGTCTCAATGCTTCTAATACCAAACCTGAGATCCTTCCTATAACATGAGATGTGATATCCAACTCCTTCCATTCCAATCCTGAGACCCTTCCTATAGCATGAGATGTGATATCTCAATGCTTATACCAAACCTGAGACCCTTCCTATAGCATGAGATGTGATATCCAACTCCTTCCCATTCCAATCCTGAGACCCTTCCTATAGCATGAGATGTGATATCTCAATGCTTCTAATACCAAACCTGAGATCCTTCCTCTAACATGAAATGTGAGATCCAACTCCTTCCCTTTCCAAACCTAAGAGCCTATCTATAGCATGAGATGTGATATCCAAGTCCTTCACATTCCAACCCTTAGACCCTTCCTACAGCATGCAATATGATATCTCAATGATTCTAATAACAAACCTGAGACCCGTCCTATAACATGAGATGTGATATCCAACTCCTTCCCGTTCCAAACCTGACACCCTTCCTTTAGCATGAGATGTGATATCCAGCTCCTTCCCATTCCAATCCTGAGACACTTCCGATAGCAGAGATGTGATATCTCAATGTTTATACCAAACCTGAGACCCTTCCTATAACATGAGATGTGATATCCAACTCCTTCCCGTTCCAAACCTGACACCCTTCCTTTAGCATGAGATGTGATATCCAGCTCCTTCCCATTCCAATCCTGAGACACTTCCGATAGCATGAGATGTGATATCTCAATGCTTCTAATATCAAAACTGAGACCCTCCCTATAGCATGATATGTGATATCTAAGTCCTTCCCATTCCAATCCTGAGACCCTTCCTATAGCATGAGATGTGATATCTCAATGCTTCTACCAAACCTGAGACCCTTCCTTTAGCATGAGATGTGATATCCAACTCCTTCCCATTCCAATCCTGAAACCCTTCCTATAGCATGAGATGTGATATCTCAATACTTCTAATACCAAACCTGAGATCCTTCCGATAACATGAGATGTGATATCTCAATACTTCTAATACCAAACCTGAGATCCATCCTATAACATGAGATGTGATATCCAACTCCTTCCCTTTCCAAACCTGAGAGCCGTTCTATAGCATGAGATGTGATATCCAGGTCCTTCCCATTCCAATCCTTAACCCTTCCTACAGCATGCAATATGATATCTCAATGATTCTAATAACAAACCTGAGACCCGTCCTATAGCATGAGATATGATATCCAAGTCCTTCCCATTCCAATCCTGAGACCCTTCCTATAACATGAAATGTGATATCCAACTCCTTCCCATTCCAACCTGAGACCCTTCCTATAGCATGAGATGGGATATCCAACTTCTTCCAAATCCAATACTGATACCCTTCCGATAGCATGAGATGTGATATCCCAATGCTTCTACCAAACCTGAGACCCATACTATGGCATGAGATGTGATATCAAACTCCTTCCCATTCCAATCCTGAGACCCTTCCTATAGCTTGAGGTGTGATATCCAACTCCTTCCCATTCCAATTCTGAGACCCTTCTTATACCATGAGACTTGATATCTCAATGCTTCTAATATTAAACCTGAGACCCGTCCTATAACATGAGATGTGATATCCAAATCCTTCCCCTTCCAAACCTTAGACCCTTCCTTTATCATGAGATGTGATATCCAACTCCTTCCCATTCCAATCCTGAGACCCTTCCGATATCATGAGATTTGTTATCTCAATGCTTCTAATATCAAACTTGAGACCCTCCCTATAGCATGAGATGTGACATCCAAGTCCTTCCCATTCCAATCCTGAGACCCTTCCTATAGCATGAGATGTGATATCTCTATGCTTCTAATACCAAACCTGAGACCCTTCCTATAACATGAGATGGGATATCCAACTCCTTCCCATTCCAATCCTGAGACCTTTCCGATAGCAGAGATGTGATATCTCAATGCTTATACCAAACCTGAGAACCTTCCTATGGCCTGAGATGTCATATACAACTCCTTCCCATTCCAATCCTGAGACCCTTCCTTTAGCATGAGATGTGATATCTCAATGCTTATACCAAATCTGAGACCCTTCCTATAGCATGAGATGTGATATCCAATTCCTTCCCATTCCAATCCTGAGACCCTTCCTATAGCATGAGATGTGATATCTCAATGCTTATACCAAACCTGAGAGCCTACCTATAACATGAGATGTGATATCCAAGTCTATCCCATTCCAATCCTTAGACCCTTCCTACAGCATGCGATGTGATATCTCAATAATTCTAATACCAAACCAGAGACTCTTCCTATAACATGAGATGGGATATCCAACTCCTTCCCATTCCAATCCTGAGCCGCTTCCGATAGCAGAGATGTGATATCTCAATGCTTATACCAAACCTGAGACCCTTCCTATAACATGAGATGTGATATCCAACTCCTTCCCGTTCCAAACCTGAGACACTAATTATAGCATATGTGATATCCAACTCCTTCCCATTCCAAACATGAGACCCTTCCTATAGCAAGAAAGTAATATCCAACTCCTACCCATTCCAATCCTGAGACCCTTCCTATAGCAAGAGATGTGATATCCAAATCCTTCCCATTCCAATCCTGAGACCCTTCCTATAACATGAGATGTGATATCCAACTCCTTCCCATTCCAACCTGAGACACTTCCTATAGCATGAGAAGGGATATCCAACTCCTTCCCATTCCAATCCTGAGACCCTTCCGATAGCAGAGATGTGATATCTCAATGCTTATACCAAACCTGAGACCCTTCCTATGGCATGAGATGTGATATCCAACTCCTTGCCATTCAAATCCTGAGACCCTTCCTATAGCATGAGAAGGGATATCCAACTCCTTCCCAATCCAATCCTGAGACCCTTCCGATAGCAGCGACGTGATATCTCAATGCTTCTACCAAACCTGAGACCCTTCCTTTAGCATGAGATGTGATATCCAAATCCTTCACATTCCAATCCTGAGACCCTTCCTATAGCATGAGATGTGATATCTCAATGCTTCTAATACCAAACCTGAGATCCTTCCTATAACATGAGATGTGATATCCAATTCCTTCCCATTCCAAACCTGAGACCCTTCCTATTGGATGAGATGTGATATCCAACTCCTTCCCATTCCAACCTTGAGACCCTTCCTATAGCATGAGATGTGATGTCTCAATGCTTCTAATACCAAACCTGAGATCCTTCCTATAACATGAGATGTGATATCCAACTCCTTCTATTCCAATCCTGAGACCCGTCCTATAGCATGAGATGTGATATCTCAAGGCTTATACCAAACCTGAGACCCTTCCTATAGCATGAGATGTGATATCCAACTGCTTCCCATTCCAATCCTGAGACCCTTCCTATAGCATGCAATATGATATCTCAATGATTCTAATAACAAACCTGAGACCCGTCCTATAGCATGAGATATGATATCCAAGTCCTTCCCATTCCAATCCTGAGACCCTTCCTATAACATGAAATGTGATATCCAACTCCTTCCCATTCCAACCTGAGACCCTTCCTATAGCATGAGATGGGATATCCAACTTCTTCCAAATCCAATACTGATACCCTTCCGATAGCATGAGATGTGATATCCCAATGCTTCTACCAAACCTGAGACCCATACTATGGCATGAGATGTGATATCAAACTCCTTCCCATTCCAATCCTGAGACCCTTCCTATAGCTTGAGGTGTGATATCCAACTCCTTCCCATTCCAATTCTGAGACCCTTCTTATACCATGAGACTTGATATCTCAATGCTTCTAATATTAAACCTGAGACCCGTCCTATAACATGAGATGTGATATCCAAATCCTTCCCCTTCCAAACCTTAGACCCTTCCTTTATCATGAGATGTGATATCCAACTCCTTCCCATTCCAATCCTGAGACCCTTCCGATATCATGAGATTTGTTATCTCAATGCTTCTAATATCAAACTTGAGACCCTCCCTATAGCATGAGATGTGACATCCAAGTCCTTCCCATTCCAATCCTGAGACCCTTCCTATAGCATGAGATGTGATATCTCTATGCTTCTAATACCAAACCTGAGACCCTTCCAATAACATGAGATGGGATATCCAACTCCTTCCCATTCCAATCCTGAGACCTTTCCGATAGCAGAGATGTGATATCTCAATGCTTATACCAAACCTGAGAACCTTCCTATGGCCTGAGATGTCATATACAACTCCTTCCCATTCCAATCCTGAGACCCTTCCTTTAGCATGAGATGTGATATCTCAATGCTTATACCAAATCTGTGACCCTTCCTATAGCATGAGATGTGATATCCAATTCCTTCCCATTCCAATCCTGAGACCCTTCCTATAGCATGAGATGTGATATCTCAATGCTTATACCAAACCTGAGAGCCTACCTATAACATGAGATGTGATATCCAAGTCTATCCCATTCCAATCCTTAGACCCTTCCTACAGCATGCGATGTGATATCTCAATAATTCTAATACCAAACCAGAGACTCTTCCTATAACATGAGATGGGATATCCAACTCCTTCCCATTCCAATCCTGAGCCGCTTCCGATAGCAGAGATGTGATATCTCAATGCTTATACCAAACCTGAGACCCTTCCTATAACATGAGATGTGATATCCAACTCCTTCCCGTTCCAAACCTGAGACACTAACTATAGCATATGTGATATCCAACTCCTTCCCATTCCAAACATGAGACCCTTCCTATAGCAAGAAAGTAATATCCAACTCCTACCCATTCCAATCCTGAGACCCTTCCTATAGCAAGAGATGTGATATCCAAATCCTTCCCATTCCAATCCTGAGACCCTTCCTATAACATGAGATGTGATATCCAACTCCTTCCCATTCCAACCTGAGACACTTCCTATAGCATGAGAAGGGATATCCAACTCCTTCCCAATCCAATCCTGAGACCCTTCCGATAGCAGAGATGTGATATCTCAATGCTTATACCAAACCTGAGACCCTTCCTATGGCATGAGATGTGATATCCAACTCCTTGCCATTCAAATCCTGAGACCCTTCCCATAGCATGAGAAGGGATATCCAACTCCTTCCCAATCCAATCCTGAGACCCTTCCGATAGCAGCGACGTGATATCTCAATGCTTCTACCAAACCTGAGACCCTTCCTTTAGCATGAGATGTGATATCCAAATCCTTCACATTCCAATCCTGAGACCCTTCCTATAGCATGAGATGTGATATCTCAATGCTTCTAATACCAAACCTGAGATCCTTCCTATAACATGAGATGTGATATCCAATTCCTTCCCATTCCAAACCTGAGACCCTTCCTATTGGATGACATGTGATATCCAACTCCTTCCCATTCCAACCTTGAGACCCTTCCTATAGCATGAGATGTGATGTCTCAATGCTTCTAATACCAAACCTGAGATCCTTCCTATAACATGAGATGTGATATCCAACTCCTTCTATTCCAATCCTGAGACCCGTCCTATAGCATGAGATGTGATATCTCAATGCTTATACCAAACCTGAGACCCTTCCTATAGCATGAGATGTGATATCCAACTGATTCCCATTCCAATCCTGAGACCCTTCCTATAGCATGCAATATGATATCTCAATGATTCTAATAACAAACCTGAGACCCGTCCTATAGCATGAGATATGATATCCAAGTCCTTCGCATTCCAATCCTGAGACCCTTCCTATAACATGAAATGTGATATCCAACTCCTTCCCATTCCAACCTGAGACCATTCCTATAACATGAGATGGGATATCCAACTTCTTCCAAATCCAATACTGATACCCTTCCGATAGCATGAGATGTGATATCCCAATGCTTCTACCAAACCTGAGATCCATCCTATAACATGAGATGTGATATCCAAGTCCTTCCCATTCCAATCCTGAGACACTTCCTATAGCATGAGATGTGATATCTCAATGCTTCTAATACCAAACTTGAGACTCTTCCTATAACATGAGATGGGATATCCAACTCCTTCCCATTCCAATCCTGAGACCCTTTTGATAGCAGAGATGTGATATCTCAATGTTTATACCAAACCTGAGACCCTTCCTACGGCATGAGATGTCATATTCAACTCCTTCCCATTCCAATCCTGAGACCCTTCCTATAGCATGAGATTTGATATCCAACTCCTTCCCATTCCAATCCTGAGACCCTTCCTATAGCATGAGATGTGATGTCTCAATGCTTCTAATACCAAACCTGAGATCCTTCCTATAACATGAGATCTGATATCCAACTCCTTCCATTCCAATCCTGAGACCCTTCCTATAGCATGAGATGTGATATCTCAATGCTTATACCAAACCTGAGACCCTTCCTATAGCATGAGATGTGATATCCAACTCCTTCCCATTCCAATCCTGAGACCCTTCCTATAGCATGAGATGTGATATCTCAATGCTTCTAATACCAAACCTGAGATCCTTCCTCTAACATGAAATGTGAGATCCAACTCCTTCCCTTTCCAAACCTAAGAGCCTATCTATAGCATGAGATGTGATATCCAAGTCCTTCACATTCCAACCCTTAGACCCTTCCTACAGCATGCAATATGATATCTCAATGATTCCAATAACAAACCTGAGACCCGTCCTATAACATGTGTAGGGATATCCAACTCCTTCCCATTCCAATCCTGAGACACTTCCGATAGCAGAGATGTGATATCTCAATGTTTATACCAAACCTGAGACCCTTCCTATAACATGAGATGTGATATCCAACTCCTTCCCGTTCCAAACCTGAGACCCTTCCTTTAGCATGAGATGTGATATCCAGCTCCTTCCCATTCCAATCCTGAGACACTTCCGATAGCATGTGATGTGATATCTCAATGCTTCTACCAAACCTGAGACCCTTCCTTTAGCATGAGATGTGATATCCAACTCCTTCCCATTCCAATCCTGAGACCCTTCCTATAGCATGAGATGTGATATCTCAATACTTCTAATACCAAACCTGAGATCCTTCCGATAACATGAGATGTGATATCTCAATACTTCTAATACCAAACCTGAGATCCATCCTATAACATGAGATGTGATATCCAACTCCTTCCCTTTCCAAACCTGAGAGCCGTTCTATAGCATGAGATGTGATAACCAGGTCCTTCCCATTCCAATCCTTAGACCCTTCCTACAGCATGCAATATGATATCTCAATGATTCTAATAACAAACCTGAGACCCGTCCTATAGCATGAGATATGATATCCAAGTCCTTCCCATTCCAATCCTGAGACCCTTCCTATAACACGAAATGTGATATCCAACTCCTTCCCATTCCAACCTGAGACCCTTCCTATAGCATGAGATGGGATATCCAACTTCTTCCAAATCCAATACTGATACCCTTCCGATAGCATGAGATGTGATATCCCAATGCTTCTACCAAACCTGAGACCCATACTATGGCATGAGATGTGATATCAAACTCCTTCCCATTCCAATCCTGAGACCCTTCCTGTAGCTTGAGGTGTGATATCCAACTCCTTCCCATTCCAATTCTGAGACCCTTCTTATACCATGAGACTTGATATCTCAATGCTTCTAATATTAAACCTGAGACCCGTCCTATAACATGAGATGTGATATCCAAATCCTTCCCCTTCCAAACCTTAGACCCTTCCTTTATCATGAGATGTGATATCCAACTCCTTCCCATTCCAATCCTGAGACCCTTCCGATATCATGAGATTTGTTATCTCAATGCTTCTAATATCAAACTTGAGACCCTCCCTATAGCATGAGATGTGACATCCAAGTCCTTCCCATTCCAATCCTGAGACCCTTCCTATAGCATGAGATGTGATATCTCTATGCTTCTAATACCAAACCTGAGACCCTTCCTATAACATGAGATGGGATATCCAACTCCTTCCCATTCCAATCCTGAGACCTTTCCGATAGCAGAGATGTGATATCTCAATGCTTATACCAAACCTGAGAACCTTCCTATGGCCTGAGATGTCATATACAACTCCTTCCCATTCCAATCCTGAGACCCTTCCTTTAGCATGAGATGTGATATCTCAATGCTTATACCAAATCTGAGACCCTTCCTATAGCATGAGATGTGATATCCAATTCCTTCCCATTCCAATCCTGAGACCCTTCCTATAGCATGAGATGTGATATCTCAATGCTTATACCAAACCTGAGAGCCTACCTATAACATGAGATGTGATATCCAAGTCTATCCCATTCCAATCCTTAGACCCTTCCTACAGCATGCGATGTGATATCTCAATAATTCTAATACCAAACCAGAGACTCTTCCTATAACATGAGATGGGATATCCAACTCCTTCCCATTCCAATCCTGAGCCGCTTCCGATAGCAGAGATGTGATATCTCAATGCTTATACCAAACCTGAGACCCTTCCTATAACATGAGATGTGATATCCAACTCCTTCCCGTTCCAAACCTGAGACACTAACTATAGCATATGTGATATCCAACTACTTCCCATTCCAAACATGAGACCCTTCCTATAGCAAGAAAGTAATATCCAACTCCTACCCATTCCAATCCTGAGACCCTTCCTATAGCAAGAGATGTGATATCCAAATCCTTCCCATTCCAATCCTGAGACCCTTCCTATAACATGAGATGTGATATCCAACTCCTTCCCATTCCAACCTGAGACACTTCCTATAGCATGAGAAGGGATATCCAACTCCTTCCCAATCCAATCCTGAGACCCTTCCGATAGCAGAGATGTGATATCTCAATGCTTATACCAAACCTGAGTCCCTTCCTATGGCATGAGATGTGATATCCAACTCCTTGCCATTCAAATCCTGAGACCCTTCCTATAGCATGAGAAGGGATATCCAACTCCTTCCCAATCCAATCCTGAGACCCTTCCGATAGCAGCGACGTGATATCTCAATGCTTCTACCAAACCTGAGACCCTTCCTTTAGCATGAGATGTGATATCCAAATCCTTCACATTCCAATCCTGAGACCCTTCCTATAGCATGAGATGTGATATCTCAATGCTTCTAATACCAAACCTGAGATCCTTCCTATAACATGAGATGTGATATCGAATTCCTTCCCATTCCAAACCTGAGACCCTTCCTATTGGATGAGATGTGATATCCAACTCCTTCCCATTCCAACCTTGAGACCCTTCCTATAGCATGAGATGTGATGTCTCAATGCTTCTAATACCAAACCTGAGATCCTTCCTATAACATGAGATGTGATATCCAACTCCTTCCATTCCAATCCTGAGACCCGTCCTATAGCATGAGATGTGATATCTCAAGGCTTATACCAAACCTGAGACCCTTCCTATAGCATGAGATGTGATATCCAACTGCTTCCCATTCCAATCCTGAGACCCTTCCTATAGCATGAGATGTGATATCTCAATGCTTCTAATACCAAACCTGAGATCCTTCCTCTAACATGAAATGTGATATCCAACTCCTTCCCTTTCCAAACCTAAGAGCCTATCTATAGCATGAGATGTGATATCCAAGTCCTTCACATTCCAACCCTTAGACCCTTCCTACAGCATGCAATATGATATCTCAATGATTCTAATACCAAACCTGAGACCCTTCCTATAACATGAGATGTGATATCCAAATCCTTCCCGTTCCAAACCTGAGACCCTTCCTTTAGCATGAGATGTGATATCCAGCTCCTTCCCATTCCAATCCTGAGACACTTCCGATAGCATGAGATGTGATATCTCAATGCTTCTAATATCAAAACTGAGACCCTCCCTATAGCATGATATGTGATATCTAAGTCCTTCCCATTCCAATCCTGAGACCCTCCCTATAGCATGAGATGTGATATCCAACTCCTTCCCATTCCAATCCTGAGACCCTTCCTATAGCATGAGATATGATATCTCAATACTTCTAATACCAAACGTGAGATCCTTCCGATAACATGAGATGTGATATCCAAATCCTTCCCCTTCCAAACCTGAGACCCTCCCTTTAGCATGAAATGTGATATCCAACTCCTTCCTATTCCAATCCTGAGACTCTTCTGATAGCATGAGATGTGATATCTCAATGCTTCTAATACCAAACCTGAGATCCTTCCGATAGCATGAGATGTGATATCTCAATGCTTCTAATACCAAACCTGAGATCCTTCCTATAACATGAGATGTGATATCCAAATCCTTCCCCTTCCAAACCTGAGACCCTCCCTTTAGCATGAGATGTGATATCTAACTCCTTCCCATTCCATTCCTGAGACCCTTCTGATAGCATGAGATGTGATATCTCAATGCCTCTAATACCAAACCTGAGATCCTACCTCTAACATGAAATGAGATATCCAACTCTTTCCCCTTCCAAACCTGAGAGCCTTCCTATAGCATGAGATATGATATCCAAGTCCTTCCCATTCCAATACTGAGACCCTTCCTATAGCTTGAGATGTGATATCCAACTCCTTCCCATTCCAATTCTGAGACCCTTCCTATAGCATGAGATGTGATATCTCAATGCTTATACCAAACCTGAGAGCCTACCTATAACTTGAGATGTGATATCCAAGTCCATCCCATTCCAATCCTTAGACCCTTCCTACAGCATGCGATGTGATATCTCAATGATTCTAATACCAAACCAGAGACTCTTCCTATAACATGAGATGGGATATCCAACTCCTTCCCATTCCAATTCTGAGACCCTTCCTATACTATGAGACTTGATATCTCAATGCTTCTAATACCAAACCTGAGACCCGTAATATAACATGAGATGTGATATCCAAATCCTTCCCCTTCCAAACCTTAGACCCTTCCTTTATCATGAGATGTGATATCCAACTCCTTCCCATTCCAATCCTGAGACCCTTCCGATATCATGAGATGTGATATCTCAAAGCTTCTAATATCAAACTTGAGACCCTCCCTATAGCATGAGATGTGATATCCAAGTCCTTCCCATTCCAATCCTGAGACCCTTCCTATAGCATGAGATGTGATATCTCAATGCTTCTAATACCAAACCTGAGACCCTTCCTATAACATGAGATGGGAATATCCAACTCCTTCCCATTCCAATCTTGAGACCCTTCCGATAGCAGAGATGTGATATCTCAATGCTTATACCAAACCTGAGATCCTTCCTATAACATGAGATGTGATATCCAACTCCTTCCCATTCCAATCCTGAGACACTTCCTATAGCATGAGATGTGATATCTCACTGCTTATACCAAACCTGAGACACTTCCCATAGCAGGAGATGTGATATCCAACTCCTTCCCATTCCAATCCTCAGACCCTTCCTATAGCATGAGATGTGATATCTCAATGCTTCTAATGTCAAACTTGAGACCCTACCTATAGAATGAGATGTGATATCCAAGTCCTTCCCATTCCAATCCTGAGACACTTCCTATAGCATGAGATGTGATATCTCAATGCTTCTAATACCAAACTTGAGACTCTTCCTATAACATGAGATGGGATATCCAACTCCTTCCCATTCCAATCCTGAGACCCTTTTGATAGCAGAGATGTGATATCTCAATGTTTATACCAAACCTGAGACCCTTCCTACGGCATGAGATGTCATATTCAACTCCTTCCCATTCCAATCCTGAGACCCTTCCTATAGCATGAGATTTGATATCCAACTCCTTCCCATTCCAATCCTGAGACCCTTCCTATAGCATGAGATGTGATGTCTCAATGCTTCTAATACCAAACCTGAGATCCTTCCTATAACATGAGATCTGATATCCAACTCCTTCCATTCCAATCCTGAGACCCTTCCTATAGCATGAGATGTGATATCTCAATGCTTATACCAAACCTGAGACCCTTCCTATAGCATGAGATGTGATATCCAACTCCTTCCCATTCCAATCCTGAGACCCTTCCTATAGCATGAGATGTGATATCTCAATGCTTCTAATACCAAACCTGAGATCCTTCCTCTAACATGAAATGTGAGATCCAACTCCTTCCCTTTCCAAACCTAAGAGCCTATCTATAGCATGAGATGTGATATCCAAGTCCTTCACATTCCAACCCTTAGACCCTTCCTACAGCATGCAATATGATATCTCAATGATTCCAATAACAAACCTGAGACCCGTCCTATAACATGAGTAGGGATATCCAACTCCTTCCCATTCCAATCCTGAGACACTTCCGATAGCAGAGATGTGATATCTCAATGTTTATACCAAACCTGAGACCCTTCCTATAACATGAGATGTGATATCCAACTCCTTCCCGTTCCAAACCTGAGACCCTTCCTTTAGCATGAGATGTGATATCCAGCTCCTTCCCATTCCAATCCTGAGACACTTCCGATAGCATGAGATGTGATATCTCAATGCTTCTACCAAACCTGAGACCCTTCCTTTAGCATGAGATGTGATATCCAACTCCTTCCCATTCCAATCCTGAGACCCTTCCTATAGCATGAGATGTGATATCTCAATACTTCTAATACCAAACCTGAGATCCTTCCGATAACATGAGATGTGATATCTCAATACTTCTAATACCAAACCTGAGATCCATCCTATAACATGAGATGTGATATCCAACTCCTTCCCTTTCCAAACCTGAGAGCCGTTCTATAGCATGAGATGTGATAACCAGGTCCTTCCCATTCCAATCCTTAGACCCTTCCTACAGCATGCAATATGATATCTCAATGATTCTAATAACAAACCTGAGACCCGTCCTATAGCATGAGATATGATATCCAAGTCCTTCCCATTCCAATCCTGAGACCCTTCCTATAACACGAAATGTGATATCCAACTCCTTCCCATTCCAACCTGAGACCCTTCCTATAGCATGAGATGGGATATCCAACTTCTTCCAAATCCAATACTGATACCCTTCCGATAGCATGAGATGTGATATCCCAATGCTTCTACCAAACCTGAGACCCATACTATGGCATGAGATGTGATATCAAACTCCTTCCCATTCCAATCCTGAGACCCTTCCTATAGCTTGAGGTGTGATATCCAACTCCTTCCCATTCCAATTCTGAGACCCTTCTTATACCATGAGACTTGATATCTCAATGCTTCTAATATTAAACCTGAGACCCGTCCTATAACATGAGATGTGATATCCAAATCCTTCCCATTCCAAACCTTAGACCCTTCCTTTATCATGAGATGTGATATCCAACTCCTTCCCATTCCAATCCTGAGACCCTTCCGATATCATGAGATGTGATATCTCAAAGCTTCTAATATCAAACTTGAGACCCTCCCTATAGCATGAGATGTGATATCCAAGTCCTTCCCATTCCAATCCTGAGACCCTTCCTATAGCATGAGATGTGATATCTCAATGCTTCTAATACCAAACCTGAGACCCTTCCTATAACATGAGATGGGAATATCCAACTCCTTCCCATTCCAATCTTGAGACCCTTCCGATAGCAGAGATGTGATATCTCAATGCTTATACCAAACCTGAGATCCTTCCTATAACATGAGATGTGATATCCAAGTCCTTCCCATTCCAATCCTGAGACACTTCCTATAGCATGAGATGTGATATCTCACTGCTTATACCAAACCTGAGACACTTCCCATAGCAGGAGATGTGATATCCAACTCCTTCCCATTCCAATCCTCAGACCCTTCCTATAGCATGAGATGTGATATCTCAATGCTTCTAATGTCAAACTTGAGACCCTACCTATAGAATGAGATGTGATATCCAAGTCCTTCCCATTCCAATCCTGAGACACTTCCTATAGCATGAGATGTGATATCTCAATGCTTCTAATACCAAACTTGAGACTCTTCCTATAACATGAGATGGGATATCCAACTCCTTCCCATTCCAATCCTGAGACCCTTTTGATAGCAGAGATGTGATATCTCAATGTTTATACCAAACCTGAGACCCTTCCTACGGCATGAGATGTCATATTCAACTCCTTCCCATTCCAATCCTGAGACCCTTCCTATAGCATGAGATTTGATATCCAACTCCTTCCCATTCCAATCCTGAGACCCTTCCTATAGCATGAGATGTGATGTCTCAATGCTTCTAATACCAAACCTGAGATCCTTCCTATAACATGAGATCTGATATCCAACTCCTTCCATTCCAATCCTGAGACCCTTCCTATAGCATGAGATGTGATATCTCAATGCTTATACCAAACCTGAGACCCTTCCTATAGCATGAGATGTGATATCCAACTCCTTCCCATTCCAATCCTGAGACCCTTCCTATAGCATGAGATGTGATATCTCAATGCTTCTAATACCAAACCTGAGATCCTTCCTCTAACATGAAATGTGAGATCCAACTCCTTCCCTTTCCAAACCTAAGAGCCTATCTATAGCATGAGATGTGATATCCAAGTCCTTCACATTCCAACCCTTAGACCCTTCCTACAGCATGCAATATGATATCTCAATGATTCCAATAACAAACCTGAGACCCGTCCTATAACATGAGTAGGGATATCCAACTCCTTCCCATTCCAATCCTGAGACACTTCCGATAGCAGAGATGTGATATCTCAATGTTTATACCAAACCTGAGACCCTTCCTATAACATGAGATGTGATATCCAACTCCTTCCCGTTCCAAACCTGAGACCCTTCCTTTAGCATGAGATGTGATATCCAGCTCCTTCCCATTCCAATCCTGAGACACTTCCGATAGCATGAGATGTGATATCTCAATGCTTCTACCAAACCTGAGACCCTTCCTTTAGCATGAGATGTGATATCCAACTCCTTCCCATTCCAATCCTGAGACCCTTCCTATAGCATGAGATGTGATATCTCAATACTTCTAATACCAAACCTGAGATCCTTCCGATAACATGAGATGTGATATCTCAATACTTCTAATACCAAACCTGAGATCCATCCTATAACATGAGATGTGATATCCAACTCCTTCCCTTTCCAAACCTGAGAGCCGTTCTATAGCATGAGATGTGATAACCAGGTCCTTCCCATTCCAATCCTTAGACCCTTCCTACAGCATGCAATATGATATCTCAATGATTCTAATAACAAACCTGAGACCCGTCCTATAGCATGAGATATGATATCCAAGTCCTTCCCATTCCAATCCTGAGACCCTTCCTATAACACGAAATGTGATATCCAACTCCTTCCCATTCCAACCTGAGACCCTTCCTATAGCATGAGATGGGATATCCAACTTCTTCCAAATCCAATACTGATACCCTTCCGATAGCATGAGATGTGATATCCCAATGTTTCTACCAAACCTGAGACCCATACTATGGCATGAGATGTGATATCAAACTCCTTCCCATTCCAATCCTGAGACCCTTCCTATAGCTTGAGGTGTGATATCCAACTCCTTCCCATTCCAATTCTGAGACCCTTCTTATACCATGAGACTTGATATCTCAATGCTTCTAATATTAAACCTGAGACCCGTCCTATAACATGAGATGTGATATCCAAATCCTTCCCCTTCCAAACCTTAGACCCTTCCTTTATCATGAGATGTGATATCCAACTCCTTCCCATTCCAATCCTGAGACCCTTCCGATATCATGAGATTTGTTATCTCAATGCTTCTAATATCAAACTTGAGACCCTACCTATAGCATGAGATGTGACATCCAAGTCCTTCCCATTCCAATCCTGAGACCCTTCCTATAGCATGAGATGTGATATCTCTATGCTTCTAATACCAAACCTGAGACCCTTCCTATAACATGAGATGGGATATCCAACTCCTTCCCATTCCAATCCTGAGACCTTTCCGATAGCAGAGATGTGATATCTCAATGCTTATACCAAACCTGAGAACCTTCCTCTGGCCTGAGATGTCATATACAACTCCTTCCCATTCCAATCCTGAGACCCTTCCTTTAGCATGAGATGTGATATCTCAATGCTTATACCAAATCTGAGACCCTTCCTATAGCATGAGATGTGATATCCAATTCCTTCCCATTCCAATCCTGTGACCCTTCCTATAGCATGAGATGTGATATCTCAATGCTTATAGCAAACCTGAGAGCCTACCTATAACATGAGATGTGATATCCAAGTCCATCCCATTCCAATCCTTAGACCCTTCCTACAGCATGCGATGTGATATCTCAATGATTCTAATACCAAACCAGAGACTCTTCCTATAACATGAGATGGGATATCCAACTCCTTCCCATTCCAATCCTGAGCCACTTCCGATAGCAGAGATGTGATATCTCAATGCTTATACCAAACCTGAGACCCTTCCTATAACATGAGATGTGATATCCAACTCCTTCCCGTTCCAAACCTGAGACACTAACTATAGCATATGTGATATCCAACTCCTTCCCATTCCAAACATGAGACCCTTCCTATAGCAAGAAAGTAATATCCAACTCCTACCCATTCCAATCCTGAGACCCTTCCTATAGCAAGAGATGTGATATCCAAATCCTTCCCATTCCAATCCTGAGACCCTTCCTATAACATGAGATGTGATATCCAACTCCTTCCCATTCCAACCTGAGACACTTCCTATAGCATGAGAAGGGATATCCAACTCATTCCCAATCCAATCCTGAGACCCTTCCGATAGCAGAGATGTGATATCTCAATGCTTATACCAAACCTGAGACCCTTCCTATGGCATGAGATGTGATATCCAACTCCTTGCCATTCAAATCCTGAGACCCTTCTTATAGCATGAGAAGGGATATCCAACTCCTTCCCAATCCAATCCTGAGACCCTTCCGATACAGCGACGTGATATCTCAATGCTTCTACCAAACCTGAGACCCTTCCTTTAGCATGAGATGTGATATCCAAATCCTTCACATTCCAATCCTGAGACCCTTCCTATAGCATGAGATGTGATGTCTCAATGCTTCTAATACCAAACCTGAGATCCTTCCTATAACATGAGATGTGATATCCAACTCCTTCCATTCCAATCCTGAGACCCGTCCTATAGCATGAGATGTGATATCTCAATGCTTATACCAAACCTGAGACCCTTCCTATAGCATGAGATGTGATATCCAACTGCTTCCCATTCCAATCCTGAGACCCTTCCTATAGCATGAGATGTGATATCTCAATGCTTCTAATACCAAACCTGAGATCCTTCCTCTAACATGAAATGTGATATCCAACTCCTTCCCTTTCCAAACCTAAGAGCCTATCTATAGCATGAGATGTGATATCCAAGTCCTTCACATTCCAACCCTTAGACCCTTCCTACAGCATGCAATATGATATCTCAATGATTCTAATAACAAACCTGAGACCCGTCCTATAACATGAGATGGGATATCCAACTCCTTCCCATTCCAATCCTGAGACACTTCCGATAGCAGAGATGTGATATCTCAATGCTTATACCAAACCTGAGACCCTTCCTATAACATGAGATGTGATATCCAAATCCTTCCCGTTCCAAACCTGAGACCCTTCCTTTAGCATGAGATGTGATATCCAGCTCCTTCCCATTCCAATCCTGAGACACTTCCGATAGCATGAGATGTGATATCTCAATGCTTCTAATATCAAAACTGAGACCCTCCCTATAGCATGATATGTGATATCTAAGTCCTTCCCATTCCAATCCCGAGACCCTCCCTATAGCATGAGATGTGATATCCAACTCCTTCCCATTCCAATCATGAGACCCTTCCTATAGCATGAGATGTGATATCTCAATGCTTCTACCAAACCTGAGACCCTTCCTTTAGCATGAGATGTGATATACAACTCCTTCCCATTCCAATCCTGAGACCCTTCCTATAGCATGAGATGTGATATCTCAATACTTCTAATACCAAACCTGAGATCCTTCCGATAACATGAGATGTGATATCTCAATACTTCTAATACCAAACCTGAGATCCATCCTATAACATGAGATGTGATATCCAACTCCTTCCCTTTCCAAACCTGAGAGCCGTTCTATAGCATGAGATGTGATAACCAGGTCCTTCCCATTCCAATCCTTAGACCCTTCCTACAGCATGCAATATGATATCTCAATGATTCTAATAACAAACCTGAGACCCGTCCTATAGCATGAGATATGATATCCAAGTCCTTCCCATTCCAATCCTGAGACCCTTCCTATAACACGAAATGTGATATCCAACTCCTTCCCATTCCAACCTGAGACCCTTCCTATAGCATGAGATGGGATATCCAACTTCTTCCAAATCCAATACTGATACCCTTCCGATAGCATGAGATGTGATATCCCAATGCTTCTACCAAACCTGAGACCCATACTATGGCATGAGATGTGATATCAAACTCCTTCCCATTCCAATCCTGAGACCCTTCCTATAGCTTGAGGTGTGATATCCAACTCCTTCCCATTCCAATTCTGAGACCCTTCTTATACCATGAGACTTGATATCTCAATGCTTCTAATATTAAACCTGAGACCCGTCCTATAACATGAGATGTGATATCCAAATCCTTCCCCTTCCAAACCTTAGACCCTTCCTTTATCATGAGATGTGATATCCAACTCCTTCCCATTCCAATCCTGAGACCCTTCCGATATCATGAGATGTGATATCTCAAAGCTTCTAATATCAAACTTGAGACCCTCCCTATAGCATGAGATGTGATATCCAAGTCCTTCCCATTCCAATCCTGAGACCCTTCCTATAGCATGAGATGTGATATCTCAATGCTTCTAATACCAAACCTGAGACCCTTCCTATAACATGAGATGGGAATATCCAACTCCTTCCCATTCCAATCTTGAGACCCTTCCGATAGCAGAGATGTGATATCTCAATGCTTATACCAAACCTGAGATCCTTCCTATAACATGAGATGTGATATCCAAGTCCTTCCCATTCCAATCCTGAGACACTTCCTATAGCATGAGATGTGATATCTCACTGCTTATACCAAACCTGAGACACTTCCCATAGCAGGAGATGTGATATCCAACTCCTTCCCATTCCAATCCTCAGACCCTTCCTATAGCATGAGATGTGATATCTCAATGCTTCTAATGTCAAACTTGAGACCCTACCTATAGAATGAGATGTGATATCCAAGTCCTTCCCATTCCAATCCTGAGACACTTCCTATAGCATGAGATGTGATATCTCAATGCTTCTAATACCAAACTTGAGACTCTTCCTATAACATGAGATGGGATATCCAACTCCTTCCCATTCCAATCCTGAGACCCTTTTGATAGCAGAGATGTGATATCTCAATGTTTATACCAAACCTGAGACCCTTCCTACGGCATGAGATGTCATATTCAACTCCTTCCCATTCCAATCCTGAGACCCTTCCTATAGCATGAGATTTGATATCCAACTCCTTCCCATTCCAATCCTGAGACCCTTCCTATAGCATGAGATGTGATGTCTCAATGCTTCTAATACCAAACCTGAGATCCTTCCTATAACATGAGATCTGATATCCAACTCCTTCCATTCCAATCCTGAGACCCTTCCTATAGCATGAGATGTGATATCTCAATGCTTATACCAAACCTGAGACCCTTCCTATAGCATGAGATGTGATATCCAACTCCTTCCCATTCCAATCCTGAGACCCTTCCTATAGCATGAGATGTGATATCTCAATGCTTCTAATACCAAACCTGAGATCCTTCCTCTAACATGAAATGTGAGATCCAACTCCTTCCCTTTCCAAACCTAAGAGCCTATCTATAGCATGAGATGTGATATCCAAGTCCTTCACATTCCAACCCTTAGACCCTTCCTACAGCATGCAATATGATATCTCAATGATTCCAATAACAAACCTGAGACCCGTCCTATAACATGAGTAGGGATATCCAACTCCTTCCCATTCCAATCCTGAGACACTTCCGATAGCAGAGATGTGATATCTCAATGTTTATACCAAACCTGAGACCCTTCCTATAACATGAGATGTGATATCCAACTCCTTCCCGTTCCAAACCTGAGACCCTTCCTTTAGCATGAGATGTGATATCCAGCTCCTTCCCATTCCAATCCTGAGACACTTCCGATAGCATGAGATGTGATATCTCAATGCTTCTACCAAACCTGAGACCCTTCCTTTAGCATGAGATGTGATATCCAACTCCTTCCCATTCCAATCCTGAGACCCTTCCTATAGCATGAGATGTGATATCTCAATACTTCTAATACCAAACCTGAGATCCTTCCGATAACATGAGATGTGATATCTCAATACTTCTAATACCAAACCTGAGATCCATCCTATAACATGAGATGTGATATCCAACTCCTTCCCTTTCCAAACCTGAGAGCCGTTCTATAGCATGAGATGTGATAACCAGGTCCTTCCCATTCCAATCCTTAGACCCTTCCTACAGCATGCAATATGATATCTCAATGATTCTAATAACAAACCTGAGACCCGTCCTATAGCATGAGATATGATATCCAAGTCCTTCCCATTCCAATCCTGAGACCCTTCCTATAACACGAAATGTGATATCCAACTCCTTCCCATTCCAACCTGAGACCCTTCCTATAGCATGAGATGGGATATCCAACTTCTTCCAAATCCAATACTGATACCCTTCCGATAGCATGAGATGTGATATCCCAATGTTTCTACCAAACCTGAGACCCATACTATGGCATGAGATGTGATATCAAACTCCTTCCCATTCCAATCCTGAGACCCTTCCTATAGCTTGAGGTGTGATATCCAACTCCTTCCCATTCCAATTCTGAGACCCTTCTTATACCATGAGACTTGATATCTCAATGCTTCTAATATTAAACCTGAGACCCGTCCTATAACATGAGATGTGATATCCAAATCCTTCCCCTTCCAAACCTTAGACCCTTCCTTTATCATGAGATGTGATATCCAACTCCTTCCCATTCCAATCCTGAGACCCTTCCGATATCATGAGATTTGTTATCTCAATGCTTCTAATATCAAACTTGAGACCCTACCTATAGCATGAGATGTGACATCCAAGTCCTTCCCATTCCAATCCTGAGACCCTTCCTATAGCATGAGATGTGATATCTCTATGCTTCTAATACCAAACCTGAGACCCTTCCTATAACATGAGATGGGATATCCAACTCCTTCCCATTCCAATCCTGAGACCTTTCCGATAGCAGAGATGTGATATCTCAATGCTTATACCAAACCTGAGAACCTTCCTATGGCCTGAGATGTCATATACAACTCCTTCCCATTCCAATCCTGAGACCCTTCCTTTAGCATGAGATGTGATATCTCAATGCTTATACCAAATCTGAGACCCTTCCTATAGCATGAGATGTGATATCCAATTCCTTCCCATTCCAATCCTGTGACCCTTCCTATAGCATGAGATGTGATATCTCAATGCTTATAGCAAACCTGAGAGCCTACCTATAACATGAGATGTGATATCCAAGTCCATCCCATTCCAATCCTTAGACCCTTCCTACAGCATGCGATGTGATATCTCAATGATTCTAATACCAAACCAGAGACTCTTCCTATAACATGAGATGGGATATCCAACTCCTTCCCATTCCAATCCTGAGCCGCTTCCGATAGCAGAGATGTGATATCTCAATGCTTATACCAAACCTGAGACCCTTCCTATAACATGAGATGTGATATCCAACTCCTTCCCGTTCCAAACCTGAGACACTAACTATAGCATATGTGATATCCAACTCCTTCCCATTCCAAACATGAGACCCTTCCTATAGCAAGAAAGTAATATCCAACTCCTACCCATTCCAATCCTGAGACCCTTCCTATAGCAAGAGATGTGATATCCAAATCCTTCCCATTCCAATCCTGAGACCCTTCCTATAACATGAGATGTGATATCCAACTCCTTCCCATTCCAACCTGAGACACTTCCTATAGCATGAGAAGGGATATCCAACTCATTCCCAATCCAATCCTGAGACCCTTCCGATAGCAGAGATGTGATATCTCAATGCTTATACCAAACCTGAGACCCTTCCTATGGCATGAGATGTGATATCCAACTCCTTGCCATTCAAATCCTGAGACCCTTCCTATAGCATGAGAAGGGATATCCAACTCCTTCCCAATCCAATCCTGAGACCCTTCCGATACAGCGACGTGATATCTCAATGCTTCTACCAAACCTGAGACCCTTCCTTTAGCATGAGATGTGATATCCAAATCCTTCACATTCCAATCCTGAGACCCTTCCTATAGCATGAGATGTGATGTCTCAATGCTTCTAATACCAAACCTGAGATCCTTCCTATAACATGAGATGTGATATCCAACTCCTTCCATTCCAATCCTGAGACCCGTCCTATAGCATGAGATGTGATATCTCAATGCTTATACCAAACCTGAGACCCTTCCTATAGCATGAGATGTGATATCCAACTGCTTCCCATTCCAATCCTGAGACCCTTCCTATAGCATGAGATGTGATATCTCAATGCTTCTAATACCAAACCTGAGATCCTTCCTCTAACATGAAATGTGATATCCAACTCCTTCCCTTTCCAAACCTAAGAGCCTATCTATAGCATGAGATGTGATATCCAAGTCCTTCACATTCCAACCCTTAGACCCTTCCTACAGCATGCAATATGATATCTCAATGATTCTAATAACAAACCTGAGACCCGTCCTATAACATGAGATGGGATATCCAACTCCTTCCCATTCCAATCCTGAGACACTTCCGATAGCAGAGATGTGATATCTCAATGCTTATACCAAACCTGAGACCCTTCCTATAACATGAGATGTGATATCCAAATCCTTCCCGTTCCAAACCTGAGACCCTTCCTTTAGCATGAGATGTGATATCCAGCTCCTTCCCATTCCAATCCTGAGACACTTCCGATAGCATGAGATGTGATATCTCAATGCTTCTAATATCAAAACTGAGACCCTCCCTATAGCATGATATGTGATATCTAAGTCCTTCCCATTCCAATCCCGAGACCCTCCCTATAGCATGAGATGTGATATCCAACTCCTTCCCATTCCAATCATGAGACCCTTCCTATAGCATGAGATGTGATATCTCAATGCTTCTACCAAACCTGAGACCCTTCCTTTAGCATGAGATGTGATATACAACTCCTTCCCATTCCAATCCTGAGACCCTTCCTATAGCATGAGATGTGATATCTCAATACTTCTAATACCAAACCTGAGATCCTTCCGATAACATGAGATGTGATATCTCAATACTTCTAATACCAAACCTGAGATCCATCCTATAACATGAGATGTGATATCCAACTCCTTCCCTTTCCAAACCTGAGAGCCGTTCTATAGCATGAGATGTGATAACCAGGTCCTTCCCATTCCAATCCTTAGACCCTTCCTACAGCATGCAATATGATATCTCAATGATTCTAATAACAAACCTGAGACCCGTCCTATAGCATGAGATATGATATCCAAGTCCTTCCCATTCCAATCCTGAGACCCTTCCTATAACACGAAATGTGATATCCAACTCCTTCCCATTCCAACCTGAGACCCTTCCTATAGCATGAGATGGGATATCCAACTTCTTCCAAATCCAATACTGATACCCTTCCGATAGCATGAGATGTGATATCCCAATGCTTCTACCAAACCTGAGACCCATACTATGGCATGAGATGTGATATCAAACTCCTTCCCATTCCAATCCTGAGACCCTTCCTATAGCTTGAGGTGTGATATCCAACTCCTTCCCATTCCAATTCTGAGACCCTTCTTATACCATGAGACTTGATATCTCAATGCTTCTAATATTAAACCTGAGACCCGTCCTATAACATGAGATGTGATATCCAAATCCTTCCCCTTCCAAACCTTAGACCCTTCCTTTATCATGAGATGTGATATCCAACTCCTTCCCATTCCAATCCTGAGACCCTTCCGATATCATGAGATTTGTTATCTCAATGCTTCTAATATCAAACTTGAGACCCTACCTATAGCATGAGATGTGACATCCAAGTCCTTCCCATTCCAATCCTGAGACCCTTCCTATAGCATGAGATGTGATATCTCTATGCTTCTAATACCAAACCTGAGACCCTTCCTATAACATGAGATGGGATATCCAACTCCTTCCCATTCCAATCCTGAGACCTTTCCGATAGCAGAGATGTGATATCTCAATGCTTATACCAAACCTGAGAACCTTCCTATGGCCTGAGATGTCATATACAACTCCTTCCCATTCCAATCCTGAGACCCTTCCTTTAGCATGAGATGTGATATCTCAATGCTTATACCAAATCTGAGACCCTTCCTATAGCATGAGATGTGATATCCAATTCCTTCCCATTCCAATCCTGTGACCCTTCCTATAGCATGAGATGTGATATCTCAATGCTTATAGCAAACCTGAGAAGCTACCTATAACATGAGATGTGATATCCAAGTCCATCCCATTCCAATCCTTAGACCCTTCCTACAGCATGCTATGTGATATCTCAATGATTCTAATACCAAACCAGAGACTCTTCCTATAACATGAGATGGGATATCCAACTCCTTCCCATTCCAATCCTGAGCCGCTTCCGATAGCAGAGATGTGATATCTCAATGCTTATACCAAACCTGAGACCCTTCCTATAACATGAGATGTGATATCCAACTCCTTCCCGTTCCAAACCTGAGACACTAACTATAGCATATGTGATATCCAACTCCTTCCCATTCCAAACATGAGACCCTTCCTATAGCAAGAAAGTAATATCCAACTCCTACCCATTCCAATCCTGAGACCCTTCCTATAGCAAGAGATGTGATATCCAAATCCTTCCCATTCCAATCCTGAGACCCTTCCTATAACATGAGATGTGATATCCAACTCCTTCCCATTCCAACCTGAGACACTTCCTATAGCATGAGAAGGGATATCCAACTCCTTCCCAATCCAATCCTGAGACCCTTCCGATAGCAGAGATGTGATATCTCAATGCTTATACCAAACCTGAGACCCTTCCTATGGCATGAGATGTGATATCCAACTCCTTGCCATTCAAATCCTGAGACCCTTCCTATAGCATGAGAAGGGATATCCAACTCCTTCCCAATCCAATCCTGAGACCCTTCCGATAGCAGCGACGTGATATCTCAATGCTTCTACCAAACCTGAGACCCTTCCTTTAGCATGAGATGTGATATCCAAATCCTTCACATTCCAATCCTGAGACCCTTCCTATAGCATGAGATGTGATATCTCAATGCTTCTAATACCAAACCTGAGATCCTTCCTATAACATGAGATGTGATATCCAATTCCTTCCCATTCCAAACCTGAGACCCTTCCTATTGGATGAGATGTGATATCCAACTCCTTCCCATTCCAACCCTGAGACCCTTCCTATAGCATGAGATGTGATGTCTCAATGCTTCTAATACCAAACCTGAGATCCTTCCTATAACATGAGATGTGATATCCAACTCCTTCCATTCCAATCCTGAGACCCGTCCTATAGCATGAGATGTGAAATCTCAATGCTTATACCAAACCTGAGACCCTTCCTATAGCATGAGATGTGATATCCAACTGCTTCCCATTCCAATCCTGAGACCCTTCCTATAGCATGAGATGCGATATCTCAATGCTTCTAATACCAAACCTGAGATCCTTCCTCTAACATGAAATGTGATATCCAACTCCTTCCCTTTCCAAACCTAAGAGCCTATCTATAGCATGAGATGTGATATCCAAGTCCTTCACATTCCAACCCTTAGACCCTTCCTACAGCATGCAATATGATATCTCAATGATTCTAATAACAAACCTGAGACCCGTCCTATAACATGAGATGGGATATCCAACTCCTTCCCATTCCAATCCTGAGACACTTCCGATAGCAGAGATGTGATATCTCAATGCTTATACCAAACCTGAGACCCTTCCTATAACATGAGATGTGATATCCAAATCCTTCCCGTTCCAAACCTGAGACCCTTCCTTTAGCATGAGATGTGATATCCAGCTCCTTCCCATTCCAATCCTGAGACACTTCCGATAGCATGAGATGTGATATCTCAATGCTTCTAATATCAAAACTGAGACCCTCCCTATAGCATGATATGTGATATCTAAGTCCTTCCCATTCCAATCCTGAGACCCTCCCTATAGCATGAGATGTGATATCCAACTCCTTCCCATTCCAATCCTGAGACCCTTCCTATAGCATGAGATATGATATCTCAATACTTCTAATACCAAACGTGAGATCCTTCCGATAACATGAGATGTGATATCCAAATCCTTCCCCTTCCAAACCTGAGACCCTCCCTTTAGCATGAAATGTGATATCCAACTCCTTCCTATTCCAATCCTGAGACTCTTCTGATAGCATGAGATGTGATATCTCAATGCTTCTAATACCAAACCTGAGATCCTTCCGATAGCATGAGATGTGATATCTCAATGCTTCTAATACCAAACCTGAGATCCTTCCTATAACATGAGATGTGATATCCAAATCCTTCCCCTTCCAAACCTGAGACCCTCCCTTTAGCATGAGATGTGATATCTAACCCCTTCCCATTCCATTCCTGAGACCCTTCTGATAGCATGAGATGTGATATCTCAATGCCTCTAATACCAAACCTGAGATCCTACCTCTAACATGAAATGAAATATCCAACTCTTTCCCCTTCCAAACCTGAGAGCCTTCCTATAGCATGAGATGTGATATCCAAGTCCTTCCCATTCCAATACTGAGACCCTTCCTATAGCTTGAGATGTGATATCCAACTCCTTCCCATTCCAATTCTGAGACCCTTCCTATAGCATGAGATGTGATATCTCAATGCTTATACCAAACCTGAGAGCCTACCTATAGCATGAGATGTGATATCCAAGTCCATCCCATTCCAATCCTTAGACCCTTCCTACAGCATGCGATGTGATATCTCAATGATTCTAATACCAAACCAGAGACTCTTCCTATAACATGAGATGGGATATCCAACTCCTTCCCATTCCAATTCTGAGACCCTTCCTATACTATGAGACTTGATATCTCAATGCTTCTAATACCAAACCTGAGACCCGTAATATAACATGAGATGTGATATCCAAATCCTTCCCCTTCCAAACCTTAGACCCTTCCTTTATCATGAGATGTGATATCCAACTCCTTCCCATTCCAATCCTGAGACCCTTCCGATATCATGAGATGTGATATCTCAAAGCTTCTAATATCAAACTTGAGACCCTCCCTATAGCATGAGATGTGATATCCAAGTCCTTCCCATTCCAATCCTGAGACCCTTCCTATAGCATGAGATGTGATATCTCAATGCTTCTAATACCAAACCTGAGACCCTTCCTATAACATGAGATGGGAATATCCAACTCCTTCCCATTCCAATCTTCAGACCCTTCCGATAGCAGAGATGTGATATCTCAATGCTTATACCACACCTGAGATCCTTCCTATAACATGAGATGTGATATCCAACTCCTTCCCATTCCAATCCTGAGACACTTCCTATAGCATGAGATGTGATATCTCACTGCTTATACCATACCTGAGACCCTTCCCATAGCAGATGTGATATCCAACTCCTTCCCATTCCAATCCTCAGACCCTTCCTATAGCATGAGATGTGATATCTCAATGCTTCTAATGTCAAACTTGAGACCCTACCTATAGCAGGAGATGTGATATCCAAGTCCTTCCCATTCCAATCCTGAGACACTTCCTATAGCATGAGATGTGATATCTCAATGCTTCTAATACCAAACCTGAGACACTTCCTATAACATGAGATGGGATATCCAACTCCTTCCAATTCCAATCCTGAGACCCTTTTGATAGCAGAGATGTGATATCTCAATGTTTATACCAAACCTGAGACCCTTCCTACGGCATGAGATGTCATATTCAACTCCTACCCATTCCAATCCTGAGACCCTTCCTATAGCATGAGATTTGATATCCAACTCCTTCCCATTCCAATCCTGAGACCCTTCCTATAGCATGAGATGTGATGTCTCAATGCTTCTAATACCAAACCTGAGACCCTTCCTATAACATGAGATGGGAATATCCAACTCCTTCCCATTCCAATCTTGAGACCCTTCCGATAGCAGAGATGTGATATCTCAATGCTTATACCAAACCTGAGATCCTTCCTATAACATGAGATGTGATATCCAACTCCTTCCCATTCCAATCCTGAGACACTTCCTATAGCATGAGATGTGATATCTCACTGCTTATACCAAACCTGAGACACTTCCCATAGCAGGAGATGTGATATCCAACTCCTTCCCATTCCAATCCTCAGACCCTTCCTATAGCATGAGATGTGATATCTCAATGCTTCTAATGTCAAACTTGAGACCCTACCTATAGAATGAGATGTGATATCCAAGTCCTTCCCATTCCAATCCTGAGACACTTCCTATAGCATGAGATGTGATATCTCA
The DNA here is from genome assembly GCF_040938575.1 of Ambystoma mexicanum. Classification (NCBI taxonomy): domain Eukaryota; kingdom Metazoa; phylum Chordata; class Amphibia; order Caudata; family Ambystomatidae; genus Ambystoma; species Ambystoma mexicanum. The sequence continues at coordinate 205,014 of NW_027182495.1, read as the reverse complement.
ATGCTTCTAATACCAAACTTGAGACTCTTCCTATAACATGAGATGGGATATCCAACTCCTTCCCATTCCAATCCTGAGACCCTTTTGATAGCAGAGATGTGATATCTCAATGTTTATACCAAACCTGAGACCCTTCCTACGGCATGAGATGTCATATTCAACTCCTTCCCATTCCAATCCTGAGACCCTTCCTATAGCATGAGATTTGATATCCAACTCCTTCCCATTCCAATCCTGAGACCCTTCCTATAGCATGAGATGTGATGTCTCAATGCTTCTAATACCAAACCTGAGATCCTTCCTATAACATGAGATCTGATATCCAACTCCTTCCATTCCAATCCTGAGACCCTTCCTATAGCATGAGATGTGATATCTCAATGCTTATACCAAACCTGAGACCCTTCCTATAGCATGAGATGTGATATCCAACTCCTTCCCATTCCAATCCTGAGACCCTTCCTATAGCATGAGATGTGATATCTCAATGCTTCTAATACCAAACCTGAGATCCTTCCTCTAACATGAAATGTGAGATCCAACTCCTTCCCTTTCCAAACCTAAGAGCCTATCTATAGCATGAGATGTGATATCCAAGTCCTTCACATTCCAACCCTTAGACCCTTCCTACAGCATGCAATATGATATCTCAATGATTCCAATAACAAACCTGAGACCCGTCCTATAACATGAGTAGGGATATCCAACTCCTTCCCATTCCAATCCTGAGACACTTCCGATAGCAGAGATGTGATATCTCAATGTTTATACCAAACCTGAGACCCTTCCTATAACATGAGATGTGATATCCAACTCCTTCCCGTTCCAAACCTGAGACCCTTCCTTTAGCATGAGATGTGATATCCAGCTCCTTCCCATTCCAATCCTGAGACACTTCCGATAGCATGAGATGTGATATCTCAATGCTTCTACCAAACCTGAGACCCTTCCTTTAGCATGAGATGTGATATCCAACTCCTTCCCATTCCAATCCTGAGACCCTTCCTATAGCATGAGATGTGATATCTCAATACTTCTAATACCAAACCTGAGATCCTTCCGATAACATGAGATGTGATATCTCAATACTTCTAATACCAAACCTGAGATCCATCCTATAACATGAGATGTGATATCCAACTCCTTCCCTTTCCAAACCTGAGAGCCGTTCTATAGCATGAGATGTGATAACCAGGTCCTTCCCATTCCAATCCTTAGACCCTTCCTACAGCATGCAATATGATATCTCAATGATTCTAATAACAAACCTGAGACCCGTCCTATAGCATGAGATATGATATCCAAGTCCTTCCCATTCCAATCCTGAGACCCTTCCTATAACACGAAATGTGATATCCAACTCCTTCCCATTCCAACCTGAGACCCTTCCTATAGCATGAGATGGGATATCCAACTTCTTCCAAATCCAATACTGATACCCTTCCGATAGCATGAGATGTGATATCCCAATGCTTCTACCAAACCTGAGACCCATACTATGGCATGAGATGTGATATCAAACTCCTTCCCATTCCAATCCTGAGACCCTTCCTGTAGCTTGAGGTGTGATATCCAACTCCTTCCCATTCCAATTCTGAGACCCTTCTTATACCATGAGACTTGATATCTCAATGCTTCTAATATTAAACCTGAGACCCGTCCTATAACATGAGATGTGATATCCAAATCCTTCCCCTTCCAAACCTTAGACCCTTCCTTTATCATGAGATGTGATATCCAACTCCTTCCCATTCCAATCCTGAGACCCTTCCGATATCATGAGATTTGTTATCTCAATGCTTCTAATATCAAACTTGAGACCCTCCCTATAGCATGAGATGTGACATCCAAGTCCTTCCCATTCCAATCCTGAGACCCTTCCTATAGCATGAGATGTGATATCTCTATGCTTCTAATACCAAACCTGAGACCCTTCCTATAACATGAGATGGGATATCCAACTCCTTCCCATTCCAATCCTGAGACCTTTCCGATAGCAGAGATGTGATATCTCAATGCTTATACCAAACCTGAGAACCTTCCTATGGCCTGAGATGTCATATACAACTCCTTCCCATTCCAATCCTGAGACCCTTCCTTTAGCATGAGATGTGATATCTCAATGCTTATACCAAATCTGAGACCCTTCCTATAGCATGAGATGTGATATCCAATTCCTTCCCATTCCAATCCTGAGACCCTTCCTATAGCATGAGATGTGATATCTCAATGCTTATACCAAACCTGAGAGCCTACCTATAACATGAGATGTGATATCCAAGTCTATCCCATTCCAATCCTTAGACCCTTCCTACAGCATGCGATGTGATATCTCAATAATTCTAATACCAAACCAGAGACTCTTCCTATAACATGAGATGGGATATCCAACTCCTTCCCATTCCAATCCTGAGCCGCTTCCGATAGCAGAGATGTGATATCTCAATGCTTATACCAAACCTGAGACCCTTCCTATAACATGAGATGTGATATCCAACTCCTTCCCGTTCCAAACCTGAGACACTAACTATAGCATATGTGATATCCAACTCCTTCCCATTCCAAACATGAGACCCTTCCTATAGCAAGAAAGTAATATCCAACTCCTACCCATTCCAATCCTGAGACCCTTCCTATAGCAAGAGATGTGATATCCAAATCCTTCCCATTCCAATCCTGAGACCCTTCCTATAACATGAGATGTGATATCCAACTCCTTCCCATTCCAACCTGAGACACTTCCTATAGCATGAGAAGGGATATCCAACTCCTTCCCAATCCAATCCTGAGACCCTTCCGATAGCAGAGATGTGATATCTCAATGCTTATACCAAACCTGAGTCCCTTCCTATGGCATGAGATGTGATATCCAACTCCTTGCCATTCAAATCCTGAGACCCTTCCTATAGCATGAGAAGGGATATCCAACTCCTTCCCAATCCAATCCTGAGACCCTTCCGATAGCAGCGACGTGATATCTCAATGCTTCTACCAAACCTGAGACCCTTCCTTTAGCATGAGATGTGATATCCAAATCCTTCACATTCCAATCCTGAGACCCTTCCTATAGCATGAGATGTGATATCTCAATGCTTCTAATACCAAACCTGAGATCCTTCCTATAACATGAGATGTGATATCGAATTCCTTCCCATTCCAAACCTGAGACCCTTCCTATTGGATGAGATGTGATATCCAACTCCTTCCCATTCCAACCTTGAGACCCTTCCTATAGCATGAGATGTGATGTCTCAATGCTTCTAATACCAAACCTGAGATCCTTCCTATAACATGAGATGTGATATCCAACTCCTTCCATTCCAATCCTGAGACCCGTCCTATAGCATGAGATGTGATATCTCAAGGCTTATACCAAACCTGAGACCCTTCCTATAGCATGAGATGTGATATCCAACTGCTTCCCATTCCAATCCTGAGACCCTTCCTATAGCATGAGATGTGATATCTCAATGCTTCTAATACCAAACCTGAGATCCTTCCTCTAACATGAAATGTGATATCCAACTCCTTCCCTTTCCAAACCTAAGAGCCTATCTATAGCATGAGATGTGATATCCAAGTCCTTCACATTCCAACCCTTAGACCCTTCCTACAGCATGCAATATGATATCTCAATGATTCTAATAACAAACCTGAGACCCGTCCTATAACATGAGATGGGATATCCAACTCCTTCCCATTCCAATCCTGAGACACTTCCGATAGCAGAGATGTGATATCTCAATGCTTATACCAAACCTGAGACCCTTCCTATAACATGAGATGTGATATCCAAATCCTTCCCGTTCCAAACCTGAGACCCTTCCTTTAGCATGAGATGTGATATCCAGCTCCTTCCCATTCCAATCCTGAGACACTTCCGATAGCATGAGATGTGATATCTCAATGCTTCTAATATCAAAACTGAGACCCTCCCTATAGCATGATATGTGATATCTAAGTCCTTCCCATTCCAATCCTGAGACCCTCCCTATAGCATGAGATGTGATATCCAACTCCTTCCCATTCCAATCCTGAGACCCTTCCTATAGCATGAGATATGATATCTCAATACTTCTAATACCAAACGTGAGATCCTTCCGATAACATGAGATGTGATATCCAAATCCTTCCCCTTCCAAACCTGAGACCCTCCCTTTAGCATGAAATGTGATATCCAACTCCTTCCTATTCCAATCCTGAGACTCTTCTGATAGCATGAGATGTGATATCTCAATGCTTCTAATACCAAACCTGAGATCCTTCCGATAGCATGAGATGTGATATCTCAATGCTTCTAATACCAAACCTGAGATCCTTCCTATAACATGAGATGTGATATCCAAATCCTTCCCCTTCCAAACCTGAGACCCTCCCTTTAGCATGAGATGTGATATCTAACTCCTTCCCATTCCATTCCTGAGACCCTTCTGATAGCATGAGATGTGATATCTCAATGCCTCTAATACCAAACCTGAGATCCTACCTCTAACATGAAATGAGATATCCAACTCTTTCCCCTTCCAAACCTGAGAGCCTTCCTATAGCATGAGATGTGATATCCAAGTCCTTCCCATTCCAATACTGAGACCCTTCCTATAGCTTGAGATGTGATATCCAACTCCTTCCCATTCCAATTCTGAGACCCTTCCTATAGCATGAGATGTGATATCTCAATGCTTATACCAAACCTGAGAGCCTACCTATAACATGAGATGTGATATCCAAGTCCATCCCATTCCAATCCTTAGACCCTTCCTACAGCATGCGATGTGATATCTCAATGATTCTAATACCAAACCAGAGACTCTTCCTATAACATGAGATGGGATATCCAACTCCTTCCCATTCCAATTCTGAGACCCTTCCTATACTATGAGACTTGATATCTCAATGCTTCTAATACCAAACCTGAGACCCGTAATATAACATGAGATGTGATATCAAAATCCTTCCCCTTCCAAACCTTAGACCCTTCCTTTATCATGAGATGTGATATCCAACTCCTTCCCATTCCAATCCTGAGACCCTTCCGATATCATGAGATGTGATATCTCAAAGCTTCTAATATCAAACTTGAGACCCTCCCTATAGCATGAGATGTGATATCCAAGTCCTTCCCATTCCAATCCTGAGACCCTTCCTATAGCATGAGATGTGATATCTCAATGCTTCTAATACCAAACCTGAGACCCTTCCTATAACATGAGATGGGAATATCCAACTCCTTCCCATTCCAATCTTGAGACCCTTCCGATAGCAGAGATGTGATATCTCAATGCTTATACCAAACCTGAGATCCTTCCTATAACATGAGATGTGATATCCAACTCCTTCCCATTCCAATCCTGAGACACTTCCTATAGCATGAGATGTGATATCTCACTGCTTATACCAAACCTGAGACACTTCCCATAGCAGGAGATGTGATATCCAACTCCTTCCCATTCCAATCCTCAGACCCTTCCTATAGCATGAGATGTGATATCTCAATGCTTCTAATGTCAAACTTGAGACCCTACCTATAGAATGAGATGTGATATCCAAGTCCTTCCCATTCCAATCCTGAGACACTTCCTATAGCATGAGATGTGATATCTCAATGCTTCTAATACCAAACTTGAGACTCTTCCTATAACATGAGATGGGATATCCAACTCCTTCCCATTCCAATCCTGAGACCCTTTTGATAGCAGAGATGTGATATCTCAATGTTTATACCAAACCTGAGACCCTTCCTACGGCATGAGATGTCATATTCAACTCCTTCCCATTCCAATCCTGAGACCCTTCCTATAGCATGAGATTTGATATCCAACTCCTTCCCATTCCAATCCTGAGACCCTTCCTATAGCATGAGATGTGATGTCTCAATGCTTCTAATACCAAACCTGAGATCCTTCCTATAACATGAGATCTGATATCCAACTCCTTCCATTCCAATCCTGAGACCCTTCCTATAGCATGAGATGTGATATCTCAATGCTTATACCAAACCTGAGACCCTTCCTATAGCATGAGATGTGATATCCAACTCCTTCCCATTCCAATCCTGAGACCCTTCCTATAGCATGAGATGTGATATCTCAATGCTTCTAATACCAAACCTGAGATCCTTCCTCTAACATGAAATGTGAGATCCAACTCCTTCCCTTTCCAAACCTAAGAGCCTATCTATAGCATGAGATGTGATATCCAAGTCCTTCACATTCCAACCCTTAGACCCTTCCTACAGCATGCAATATGATATCTCAATGATTCCAATAACAAACCTGAGACCCGTCCTATAACATGAGTAGGGATATCCAACTCCTTCCCATTCCAATCCTGAGACACTTCCGATAGCAGAGATGTGATATCTCAATGTTTATACCAAACCTGAGACCCTTCCTATAACATGAGATGTGATATCCAACTCCTTCCCGTTCCAAACCTGAGACCCTTCCTTTAGCATGAGATGTGATATCCAGCTCCTTCCCATTCCAATCCTGAGACACTTCCGATAGCATGAGATGTGATATCTCAATGCTTCTACCAAACCTGAGACCCTTCCTTTAGCATGAGATGTGATATCCAACTCCTTCCCATTCCAATCTTGAGACCCTTCCTATAGCATGAGATGTGATATCTCAATACTTCTAATACCAAACCTGAGATCCTTCCGATAACATGAGATGTGATATCTCAATACTTCTAATACCAAACCTGAGATCCATCCTATAACATGAGATGTGATATCCAACTCCTTCCCTTTCCAAACCTGAGAGCCTTTCTATAGCATGAGATGTGATAACCAGGTCCTTCCCATTCCAATCCTTAGACCCTTCCTACAGCATGCAATATGATATCTCAATGATTCTAATAACAAACCTGAGACCCGTCCTATAGCATGAGATATGATATCCAAGTCCTTCCCATTCCAATCCTGAGACCCTTCCTATAACACGAAATGTGATATCCAACTCCTTCCCATTCCAACCTGAGACCCTTCCTATAGCATGAGATGGGATATCCAACTTCTTCCAAATCCAATACTGATACCCTTCCGATAGCATGAGATGTGATATCCCAATGCTTCTACCAAACCTGAGACCCATACTATGGCATGAGATGTGATATCAAACTCCTTCCCATTCCAATCCTGAGACCCTTCCTATAGCTTGAGGTGTGATATCCAACTCCTTCCCATTCCAATTCTGAGACCCTTCTTATACCATGAGACTTGATATCTCAATGCTTCTAATATTAAACCTGAGACCCGTCCTATAACATGAGATGTGATATCCAAATCCTTCCCCTTCCAAACCTTAGACCCTTCCTTTATCATGAGATGTGATATCCAACTCCTTCCCATTCCAATCCTGAGACCCTTCCGATATCATGAGATGTGATATCTCAAAGCTTCTAATATCAAACTTGAGACCCTCCCTATAGCATGAGATGTGATATCCAAGTCCTTCCCATTCCAATCCTGAGACCCTTCCTATAGCATGAGATGTGATATCTCAATGCTTCTAATACCAAACCTGAGACCCTTCCTATAACATGAGATGGGAATATCCAACTCCTTCCCATTCCAATCTTGAGACCCTTCCGATAGCAGAGATGTGATATCTCAATGCTTATACCAAACCTGAGATCCTTCCTATAACATGAGATGTGATATCCAAGTCCTTCCCATTCCAATCCTGAGACACTTCCTATAGCATGAGATGTGATATCTCACTGCTTATACCAAACCTGAGACACTTCCCATAGCAGGAGATGTGATATCCAACTCCTTCCCATTCCAATCCTCAGACCCTTCCTATAGCATGAGATGTGATATCTCAATGCTTCTAATGTCAAACTTGAGACCCTACCTATAGAATGAGATGTGATATCCAAGTCCTTCCCATTCCAATCCTGAGACACTTCCTATAGCATGAGATGTGATATCTCAATGCTTCTAATACCAAACTTGAGACTCTTCCTATAACATGAGATGGGATATCCAACTCCTTCCCATTCCAATCCTGAGACCCTTTTGATAGCAGAGATGTGATATCTCAATGTTTATACCAAACCTGAGACCCTTCCTACGGCATGAGATGTCATATTCAACTCCTTCCCATTCCAATCCTGAGACCCTTCCTATAGCATGAGATTTGATATCCAACTCCTTCCCATTCCAATCCTGAGACCCTTCCTATAGCATGAGATGTGATGTCTCAATGCTTCTAATACCAAACCTGAGATCCTTCCTATAACATGAGATCTGATATCCAACTCCTTCCATTCCAATCCTGAGACCCTTCCTATAGCATGAGATGTGATATCTCAATGCTTATACCAAACCTGAGACCCTTCCTATAGCATGAGATGTGATATCCAACTCCTTCCCATTCCAATCCTGAGACCCTTCCTATAGCATGAGATGTGATATCTCAATGCTTCTAATACCAAACCTGAGATCCTTCCTCTAACATGAAATGTGAGATCCAACTCCTTCCCTTTCCAAACCTAAGAGCCTATCTATAGCATGAGATGTGATATCCAAGTCCTTCACATTCCAACCCTTAGACCCTTCCTACAGCATGCAATATGATATCTCAATGATTCCAATAACAAACCTGAGACCCGTCCTATAACATGAGTAGGGATATCCAACTCCTTCCCATTCCAATCCTGAGACACTTCCGATAGCAGAGATGTGATATCTCAATGTTTATACCAAACCTGAGACCCTTCCTATAACATGAGATGTGATATCCAACTCCTTCCCGTTCCAAACCTGAGACCCTTCCTTTAGCATGAGATGTGATATCCAGCTCCTTCCCATTCCAATCCTGAGACACTTCCGATAGCATGAGATGTGATATCTCAATGCTTCTACCAAACCTGAGACCCTTCCTTTAGCATGAGATGTGATATCCAACTCCTTCCCATTCCAATCCTGAGACCCTTCCTATAGCATGAGATGTGATATCTCAATACTTCTAATACCAAACCTGAGATCCTTCCGATAACATGAGATGTGATATCTCAATACTTCTAATACCAAACCTGAGATCCATCCTATAACATGAGATGTGATATCCAACTCCTTCCCTTTCCAAACCTGAGAGCCGTTCTATAGCATGAGATGTGATAACCAGGTCCTTCCCATTCCAATCCTTAGACCCTTCCTACAGCATGCAATATGATATCTCAATGATTCTAATAACAAACCTGAGACCCGTCCTATAGCATGAGATATGATATCCAAGTCCTTCCCATTCCAATCCTGAGACCCTTCCTATAACACGAAATGTGATATCCAACTCCTTCCCATTCCAACCTGAGAACCTTCCTATAGCATGAGATGGGATATACAACTTCTTCCAAATCCAATACTGATACCCTTCCGATAGCATGAGATGTGATATCCCAATGTTTCTACCAAACCTGAGACCCATACTATGGCATGAGATGTGATATCAAACTCCTTCCCATTCCAATCCTGAGACCCTTCCTATAGCTTGAGGTGTGATATCCAACTCCTTCCCATTCCAATTCTGAGACCCTTCTTATACCATGAGACTTGATATCTCAATGCTTCTAATATTAAACCTGAGACCCGTCCTATAACATGAGATGTGATATCCAAATCCTTCCCCTTCCAAACCTTAGACCCTTCCTTTATCATGAGATGTGATATCCAACTCCTTCCCATTCCAATCCTGAGACCCTTCCGATATCATGAGATTTGTTATCTCAATGCTTCTAATATCAAACTTGAGACCCTACCTATAGCATGAGATGTGACATCCAAGTCCTTCCCATTCCAATCCTGAGACCCTTCCTATAGCATGAGATGTGATATCTCTATGCTTCTAATACCAAACCTGAGACCCTTCCTATAACATGAGATGGGATATCCAACTCCTTCCCATTCCAATCCTGAGACATTTCCGATAGCAGAGATGTGATATCTCAATGCTTATACCAAACCTGAGAACCTTCCTATGGCCTGAGATGTCATATACAACTCCTTCCCATTCCAATCCTGAGACCCTTCCTTTAGCATGAGATGTGATATCTCAATGCTTATACCAAATCTGAGACCCTTCCTATAGCATGAGATGTGATATCCAATTCCTTCCCATTCCAATCCTGTGACCCTTCCTATAGCATGAGATGTGATATCTCAATGCTTATAGCAAACCTGAGAGCCTACCTATAACATGAGATGTGATATCCAAGTCCATCCCATTCCAATCCTTAGACCCTTCCTACAGCATGCGATGTGATATCTCAATGATTCTAATACCAAACCAGAGACTCTTCCTATAACATGAGATGGGATATCCAACTCCTTCCCATTCCAATCCTGAGCCGCTTCCGATAGCAGAGATGTGATATCTCAATGCTTATACCAAACCTGAGACCCTTCCTATAACATGAGATGTGATATCCAACTCCTTCCCGTTCCAAACCTGAGACACTAACTATAGCATATGTGATATCCAACTCCTTCCCATTCCAAACATGAGACCCTTCCTATAGCAAGAAAGTAATATCCAACTCCTACCCATTCCAATCCTGAGACCCTTCCTATAGCAAGAGATGTGATATCCAAATCCTTCCCATTCCAATCCTGAGACCCTTCCTATAACATGAGATGTGATATCCAACTCCTTCCCATTCCAACCTGAGACACTTCCTATAGCATGAGAAGGGATATCCAACTCATTCCCAATCCAATCCTGAGACCCTTCCGATAGCAGAGATGTGATATCTCAATGCTTATACCAAACCTGAGACCCTTCCTATGGCATGAGATGTGATATCCAACTCCTTGCCATTCAAATCCTGAGACCCTTCCTATAGCATGAGAAGGGATATCCAACTCCTTCCCAATCCAATCCTGAGACCCTTCCGATACAGCGACGTGATATCTCAATGCTTCTACCAAACCTGAGACCCTTCCTTTAGCATGAGATGTGATATCCAAATCCTTCACATTCCAATCCTGAGACCCTTCCTATAGCATGAGATGTGATATCTCAATGCTTCTAATACCAAACCTGAGATCCTTCCTATAACATGAGATGTGATATCCAATTCCTTCCCATTCCAAACCTGAGACCCTTCCTATTGGATGAGATGTGATATCCAACTCCTTCCCATTCCAACCCTGAGACCCTTCCTATAGCATGAGATGTGATGTCTCAATGCTTCTAATACCAAACCTGAGATCCTTCCTATAACATGAGATGTGATATCCAACTCCTTCCATTCCAATCCTGAGACCCGTCCTATAGCATGAGATGTGATATCTCAATGCTTATACCAAACCTGAGACCCTTCCTATAGCATGAGATGTGATATCCAACTGCTTCCCATTCCAATCCTGAGACCCTTCCTATAGCATGAGATGTGATATCTCAATGCTTCTAATACCAAACCTGAGATCCTTCCTCTAACATGAAATGTGATATCCAACTCCTTCCCTTTCCAAACCTAAGAGCCTATCTATAGCATGAGATGTGATATCCAAGTCCTTCACATTCCAACCCTTAGACCCTTCCTACAGCATGCAATATGATATCTCAATGATTCTAATAACAAACCTGAGACCCGTCCTATAACATGAGATGGGATATCCAACTCCTTCCCATTCCAATCCTGAGACACTTCCGATAGCAGAGATGTGATATCTCAATGCTTATACCAAACCTGAGACCCTTCCTATAACATGAGATGTGATATCCAAATCCTTCCCGTTCCAAACCTGAGACCCTTCCTTTAGCATGAGATGTGATATCCAGCTCCTTCCCATTCCAATCCTGAGACACTTCCGATAGCATGAGATGTGATATCTCAATGCTTCTAATATCAAAACTGAGACCCTCCCTATAGCATGATATGTGATATCTAAGTCCTTCCCATTCCAATCCCGAGACCCTCCCTATAGCATGAGATGTGATATCCAACTCCTTCCCATTCCAATCATGAGACCCTTCCTATAGCATGAGATGTGATATCTCAATGCTTCTACCAAACCTGAGACCCTTCCTTTAGCATGAGATGTGATATACAACTCCTTCCCATTCCAATCCTGAGACCCTTCCTATAGCATGAGATGTGATATCTCAATACTTCTAATACCAAACCTGAGATCCTTCCGATAACATGAGATGTGATATCTCAATACTTCTAATACCAAACCTGAGATCCATCCTATAACATGAGATGTGATATCCAACTCCTTCCCTTTCCAAACCTGAGAGCCGTTCTATAGCATGAGATGTGATAACCAGGTCCTTCCCATTCCAATCCTTAGACCCTTCCTACAGCATGCAATATGATATCTCAATGATTCTAATAACAAACCTGAGACCCGTCCTATAGCATGAGATATGATATCCAAGTCCTTCCCATTCCAATCCTGAGACCCTTCCTATAACACGAAATGTGATATCCAACTCCTTCCCATTCCAACCTGAGACCCTTCCTATAGCATGAGATGGGATATCCAACTTCTTCCAAATCCAATACTGATACCCTTCCGATAGCATGAGATGTGATATCCCAATGCTTCTACCAAACCTGAGACCCATACTATGGCATGAGATGTGATATCAAACTCCTTCCCATTCCAATCCTGAGACCCTTCCTATAGCTTGAGGTGTGATATCCAACTCCTTCCCATTCCAATTCTGAGACCCTTCTTATACCATGAGACTTGATATCTCAATGCTTCTAATATTAAACCTGAGACCCGTCCTATAACATGAGATGTGATATCCAAATCCTTCCCCTTCCAAACCTTAGACCCTTCCTTTATCATGAGATGTGATATCCAACTCCTTCCCATTCCAATCCTGAGACCCTTCCGATATCATGAGATTTGTTATCTCAATGCTTCTAATATCAAACTTGAGACCCTACCTATAGCATGAGATGTGACATCCAAGTCCTTCCCATTCCAATCCTGAGACCCTTCCTATAGCATGAGATGTGATATCTCTATGCTTCTAATACCAAACCTGAGACCCTTCCTATAACATGAGATGGGATATCCAACTCCTTCCCATTCCAATCCTGAGACCTTTCCGATAGCAGAGATGTGATATCTCAATGCTTATACCAAACCTGAGAACCTTCCTATGGCCTGAGATGTCATATACAACTCCTTCCCATTCCAATCCTGAGACCCTTCCTTTAGCATGAGATGTGATATCTCAATGCTTATACCAAATCTGAGACCCTTCCTATAGCATGAGATGTGATATCCAATTCCTTCCCATTCCAATCCTGTGACCCTTCCTATAGCATGAGATGTGATATCTCAATGCTTATAGCAAACCTGAGAAGCTACCTATAACATGAGATGTGATATCCAAGTCCATCCCATTCCAATCCTTAGACCCTTCCTACAGCATGCTATGTGATATCTCAATGATTCTAATACCAAACCAGAGACTCTTCCTATAACATGAGATGGGATATCCAACTCCTTCCCATTCCAATCCTGAGCCGCTTCCGATAGCAGAGATGTGATATCTCAATGCTTATACCAAACCTGAGACCCTTCCTATAACATGAGATGTGATATCCAACTCCTTCCCGTTCCAAACCTGAGACACTAACTATAGCATATGTGATATCCAACTCCTTCCCATTCCAAACATGAGACCCTTCCTATAGCAAGAAAATAATATCCAACTCCTACCCATTCCAATCCTGAGACCCTTCCTATAGCAAGAGATGTGATATCCAAATCCTTCCCATTCCAATCCTGAGACCCTTCCTATAACATGAGATGTGATATCCAACTCCTTCCCATTCCAACCTGAGACACTTCCTATAGCATGAGAAGGGATATCCAACTCCTTCCCAATCCAATCCTGAGACCCTTCCGATAGCAGAGATGTGATATCTCAATGCTTATACCAAACCTGAGACCCTTCCTATGGCATGAGATGTGATATCCAACTCCTTGCCATTCAAATCCTGAGACCCTTCCTATAGCATGAGAAGGGATATCCAACTCCTTCCCAATCCAATCCTGAGACCCTTCCGATAGCAGCGACGTGATATCTCAATGCTTCTACCAAACCTGAGACCCTTCCTTTAGCATGAGATGTGATATCCAAATCCTTCACATTCCAATCCTGAGACCCTTCCTATAGCATGAGATGTGATATCTCAATGCTTCTAATACCAAACCTGAGATCCTTCCTATAACATGAGATGTGATATCCAATTCCTTCCCATTCCAAACCTGAGACCTTTCCTATTGGATGAGATGTGATATCCAACTCCTTCCCATTCCAACCCTGAGACCCTTCCTATAGCATGAGATGTGATGTCTCAATGCTTCTAATACCAAACCTGAGATCCTTCCTATAACATGAGATGTGATATCCAACTCCTTCCATTCCAATCCTGAGACCCGTCCTATAGCATGAGATGTGATATCTCAATGCTTATACCAAACCTGAGACCCTTCCTATAGCATGAGATGTGATATCGAACTGCTTCCCATTCCAATCCTGAGACCCTTCCTATAGCATGAGATGCGATATCTCAATGCTTCTAATACCAAACCTGAGATCCTTCCTCTAACATGAAATGTGATATCCAACTCCTTCCCTTTCCAAACCTAAGAGCCTATCTATAGCATGAGATGTGATATCCAAGTCCTTCACATTCCAACCCTTAGACCCTTCCTACAGCATGCAATATGATATCTCAATGATTCTAATAACAAACCTGAGACCCGTCCTATAACATGAGATGGGATATCCAACTCCTTCCCATTCCAATCCTGAGACACTTCCGATAGCAGAGATGTGATATCTCAATGCTTATACCAAACCTGAGACCCTTCCTATAACATGAGATGTGATATCCAAATCCTTCCCGTTCCAAACCTGAGACCCTTCCTTTAGCATGAGATGTGATATCCAGCTCCTTCCCATTCCAATCCTGAGACACTTCCGATAGCATGAGATGTGATATCTCAATGCTTCTAATATCAAAACTGAGACCCTCCCTATAGCATGATATGTGATATCTAAGTCCTTCCCATTCCAATCCTGAGACCCTCCCTATAGCATGAGATGTGATATCCAACTCCTTCCCATTCCAATCCTGAGACCCTTCCTATAGCATGAGATATGATATCTCAATACTTCTAATACCAAACGTGAGATCCTTCCGATAACATGAGACGTGATATCCAAATCCTTCCCCTTCCAAACCTGAGACCCTCCCTTTAGCATGAAATGTGATATCCAACTCCTTCCTATTCCAATCCTGAGACTCTTCTGATAGCATGAGATGTGATATCTCAATGCTTCTAATACCAAACCTGAGATCCTTCCGATAGCATGAGATGTGATATCTCAATGCTTCTAATACCAAACCTGAGATCCTTCCTATAACATGAGATGTGATATCCAAATCCTTCCCCTTCCAAACCTGAGACCCTCCCTTTAGCATGAGATGTGATATCTAACTCCTTCCCATTCCATTCCTGAGACCCTTCTGATAGCATGAGATGTGATATCTCAATGCCTCTAATACCAAACCTGAGATCCTACCTCTAACATGAAATGAGATATCCAACTCTTTCCCCTTCCAAACCTGAGAGCCTTCCTATAGCATGAGATGTGATATCCAAGTCCTTCCCATTCCAATACTGAGACCCTTCCTATAGCTTGAGATGTGATATCCAACTCCTTCCCATTCCAATTCTGAGACCCTTCCTATAGCATGAGATGTGATATCTCAATGCTTATACCAAACCTGAGAGCCTACCTATAGCATGAGATGTGATATCCAAGTCCATCCCATTCCAATCCTTAGACCCTTCCTACAGCATGCGATGTGATATCTCAATGATTCTAATACCAAACCAGAGACTCTTCCTATAACATGAGATGGGATATCCAACTCCTTCCCATTCCAATTCTGAGACCCTTCCTATACTATGAGACTTGATATCTCAATGCTTCTAATACCAAACCTGAGACCCGTAATATAACATGAGATGTGATATCCAAATCCTTCCCCTTCCAAACCTTAGACCCTTCCTTTATCATGAGATGTGATATCCAACTCCTTCCCATTCCAATCCTGAGACCCTTCCGATATCATGAGATGTGATATCTCAAAGCTTCTAATATCAAACTTGAGACCCTCCCTATAGCATGAGATGTGATATCCAAGTCCTTCCCATTCCAATCCTGAGACCCTTCCTATAGCATGAGATGTGATATCTCAATGCTTCTAAAACCAAACCTGAGACCCTTCCTATAACATGAGATGGGAATATCCAACTCCTTCCCATTCCAATCTTCAGACCCTTCCGATAGCAGAGATGTGATATCTCAATGCTTATACCACACCTGAGATCCTTCCTATAACATGAGATGTGATATCCAACTCCTTCCCATTCCAATCCTGAGACACTTCCTATAGCATGAGATGTGATATCTCACTGCTTATACCATACCTGAGACCCTTCCCATAGCAGATGTGATATCCAACTCCTTCCCATTCCAATCCTCAGACCCTTCCTATAGCATGAGATGTGATATCTCAATGCTTCTAATGTCAAACTTGAGACCCTACCTATAGCATGAGATGTGATATCCAAGTCCTTCCCATTCCAATCCTGAGACACTTCCTATAGCATGAGATGTGATATCTCAATGCTTCTAATACCAAACCTGAGACACTTCCTATAACATGAGATGGGATATCCAACTCCTTCCAATTCCAATCCTGAGACCCTTTTGATAGCAGAGATGTGATATCTCAATGTTTATACCAAACCTGAGACCCTTCCTACGGCATGAGATGTCATATTCAACTCCTACCCATTCCAATCCTGAGACCCTTCCTATAGCATGAGATTTGATATCCAACTCCTTCCCATTCCAATCCTGAGACCCTTCCTATAGCATGAGATGTGATGTCTCAATGCTTCTAATACCAAACCTGAGATCCTTCCTATAACATGAGATGTGATATCCAACTCCTTCCATTCCAATCCTGAGACCCTTCCTATAGCATGAGATGTGATATATCAATGCTTATACCAAACCTGAGACCCTTCCTATAGCATGAGATGTGATATCCAACTCCTTCCCATTCCAATCCTGAGACCCTTCCTATAGCCTGAGATGTGATATCCAATTCCTTCCCATTCCAATCCTGAGACCCTTCCTATAGCATGAGATGTGATATCTCAATGCTTATACCAAACCTGAGAGCCTACCTATAACATGAGATGTGATATCCAAGTCCATCCCATTCCAATCCTTAGACCCTTCCTACAGCATGCGATGTGATATCTCAATGATTCTAATACCAAACCAGAGACTCTTCCTATAACATGATATGGGATATCCAACTCCTTCCCATTCCAATCCTGAGCCGCTTCCGATAGCAGAGATGTGATATCTCAATGCTTATACCAAACCTGAGACCCTTCCTATAACATGAGATGTGATATCCAACTCCTTCCCGTTCCAAACCTGAGACACTAACTATAGCATATGTGATATCCAACTCCTTCCCATTCCAAACATGAGACCCTTCCTATAGCAAGAAAGTAATATCCAACTCCTACCCATTCCAATCCTGAGACCCTTCCTATAGCAAGAGATGTGATATCCAAATCCTTACCATTCCAATCCTGAGACCCTTCCTATAACATGAGATGTGATATCCAACTCCTTCCCATTCCAACCTGAGACACTTCCTATAGCATGAGAAGGGATATCCAACTCCTTCCCAATCCAATCCTGAGACCCTTCCGATAGCAGAGATGTGATATCTCAATGCTTATACCAAACCTGAGACCCTTCCTATGGCATGAGATGTGATATCCAACTCCTTGCCATTCAAATCCTGAGACCCTTCCTATAGCATGAGAAGGGATATCCAACTCCTTCCCAATCCAATCCTGAGACCCTTCCGATAGCAGCGACGTGATATCTCAATGCTTCTACCAAACCTGAGACCCTTCCTTTAGCATGAGATGTGATATCCAAATCCTTCACATTCCAATCCTGAGACCCTTCCTATAGCATGAGATGTGATATCTCAATGCTTCTAATACCAAACCTGAGATCCTTCCTATAACATGAAATGTGATATCCAATTCCTTCCCATTCCAAACCTGAGACCCTTCCTATTGGATGAGATGTGATATCCAACTCCTTCCCATTCCAACCCTGAGACCCTTCCTATAGCATGAGATGTGATGTCTCAATGCTTCTAATACCAAACCTGAGATCCTTCCTATAACATGAGATGTGATATCCAACTCCTTCCATTCCAATCCTGAGACCCGTCCTATAGCATGGGATGTGATATCTCAATGCTTATACCAAACCTGAGACCCTTCCTATAGCATGAGATGTGATATCCAACTGCTTCCCATTCCAATCCTGAGACCCTTCCTATAGCATGAGATGTGATATCTCAATGCTTCTAATACCAAACCTGAGATCCTTCCTCTAACATGAAATATGATATCCAACTCCTTCCCTTTCCAAACCTAAGAGCCTATCTATAGCATGAGATGTGATATCCAAGTCCTTCACATTCCAACCCTTAGACCCTTCCTACAGCATGCAATATGATATCTCAATGATTCTAATAACAAACCTGAGACCCGTCCTATAACATGAGATGGGATATCCAACTCCTTCCCATTCCAATCCTGAGACACTTCCGATAGCAGAGATGTGATATCTCAATGCTTATACCAAACCTGAGACCCTTCCTATAACATGAGATGTGATATCCAAATCCTTCTCGTTCCAAACCTGAGACCCTTCCTTTAGCATGATATGTGATATCTAAGTCCTTCCCATTCCAATCCTGAGACCCTCCCTATATCATGAGATGTGATATCCAACTCCTTCCCATTCCAATCCTGAGACCCTTCCTATAGCATGAGATATGATATCTCAATACTTCTAATACCAAACGTGAGATCCTTCCGATAACATGAGATGTGATATCCAAATCCTTCCCCTTCCAAACCTGAGACCCTCCCTTTAGCATGAAATGTGATATCCAACTCCTTCCTATTCCAATCCTGAGACTCTTCTGATAGCATGAGATGTGATATCTCAATGCTTCTAATACCAAACCTGAGATCCTTCCGATAGCATGAGATGTGATATCTCAATGCTTCTAATACCAAACCTGAGATCCTTCCTATAACATGAGATGTGATATCCAAATCCTTCCCCTTCCAAACCTGAGACCCTCCCTTTAGCATGAGATGTGATATCTAACTCCTTCCCATTGCATTCCTGAGACCCTTCTGATAGCATGAGATGTGATATCTCAATGCCTCTAATACCAAACCTGAGATCCTACCTCTAACATGAAATGAGATATCCAACTCTTTCCCCTTCCAAACCTGAGAGCCTTCCTATAGCATGAGATGTGATATCCAAGTCCTTCCCATTCCAATACTGAGACCCTTCCTATAGCTTGAGATGTGATATCCAACTCCTTCCCATTCCAATTCTGAGACCCTTCCTACAGCATGCGATGTGAATATCTCAATGATTCTAATACCAAACCAGAGACTCTTCCTATAACATGAGATGGGATATCCAACTCCTTCCCATTCCAATTCTGAGACCCTTCCTATACTATAAGACTTGATATCTCAATGCTTCTAATACCAAACCTGAGACCCGTAATATAACATGAGATGTGATATCCAAATCCTTCCCCTTCCAAACCTTAGACCCGTCCTTTATCATGAGATGTGATATCCAACTCCTTCCCATTCCAATCCTGAGACCCTTCCGATATCATGAGATGTGATATCTCAAAGCTTCTAATATCAAACTTGAGACCCTCCCTATAGCATGAGATGTGATAACCAAGTCCTTCCCATTCCAATCCTGAGACCCTTCCTATAGCATGAGATGTGATATCTCAATGCTTCTAATACCAAACCTGAGACCCTTCCTATAACATGAGATGGGAATATCCAACTCCTTCCCATTCCAATCTTGAGACCCTTCCGATAGCAGAGATGTGATATCTCAATGCTTATACCACACCTGAGATCCTTCCTATAACATGAGATGTGATATCCAACTCCTTCCCATTCCAATCCTGAGACACTTCCTATAGCATGAGATGTGATATCTCACTGCTTATACCAAACCTGAGACCCTTCCCATAGCAGGAGATGTGATATCCAACTCCTTCCCATTCAAATCCTCAGACCCTTCCTATAGCATGAGATGTGATATCTCAATGCTTCTAATGTCAAACTTGAGACCCTACCTATAGGATGAGATGTGATATCCAAGTCCTTCCCATTCCAATCCTGAGACACTTCCTATAGCATGAGATGTGATATCTCAATGCTTCTAATACCAAACCTGAGACTCTTCCTATAACATGAGATGGGATATCCAACTCCTTCCAATTCCAATCCTGAGACGCTTTTGATAGCAGAGATGTGATATCTCAATGTTTATACCAAACCTGAGACCCTTCCTACGGCATGAGATGTCATATTCAACTCCTTCCCATTCCAATCCTGAGACCCTTCCTATAGCATGAGATTTGATATCCAACTCCTTCCCATTCCAATCCTGAGACCCTTCCTATAGCATGAGATGTGATGTCTCAATGCTTCTAATACCAAACCTGAGATCCTTCCTATAACATGAGATGTGATATCCAACTCCTTCCATTCCAATCCTGAGACCCTTCCTATAGCATGAGATGTGATATCTCAATGCTTATACCAAACCTGAGACCCTTCCTATAGCATGAGATGTGATATCCAACTCCTTCCCATTCCAATCCTGAGACCCTTCCTATAGCCTGAGATGTGATATCCAATTCCTTCCCATTCCAATCCTGAGACCCTTCCTATAGCATGAGATGTGATATCTCAATGCTTATACCAAACCTGAGAGCCTACCTATAACATGAGATGTGATATCCAAGCGCATCCCATTCCAATCCTTAGACCCTTCCTACAGCATGCGATGTGATATCTCAATGATTCTAATACCAAACCAGAGACTCTTCCTATAACATGAGATGGGATATCCAACTCCTTCCCATTCCAATCCTGAGCCGCTTCTGATAGCAGAGATGTGATATCTCAATGCTTATACCAAACCTGAGACCCTTCCTATAACATGAGATGTGATATCCAACTCCTTCCTGTTCCAAACCTGAGACACTAACTATAGCATATGTGATATCCAACTCCTTCCCATTCCAAACATGAGACCCTTCCTATAGCAAGAAAATAATATCCAACTCCTACCCATTCCAATCCTGAGACCCTTCCTATAGCAAGAGATGTGATATCCAAATCCTTCCCATTCCAATCCTGAGACCCTTCCTATAACATGAGATGTGATATCCAACTCCTTCCCATTCCAACCTGAGACACTTCCTATAGCATGAGAAGGGATATCCAACTCCTTCCCAATCCAATCCTGAGACCCTTCCGATAGCAGAGATGTGATATCTCAATGCTTATACCAAACCTGAGACCCTTCCTATGGCATGAGATGTGATATCCAACTCCTTGCCATTCAAATCCTGAGACCCTTCCTATAGCATGAGAAGGGATATCCAACTCCTTCCCAATCCAATCCTGAGACCCTTCCGATAGCAGCGACGTGATATCTCAATGCTTCTACCAAACCTGAGACCCTTCCTTTAGCATGAGATGTGATATCCAAATCCTTCACATTCCAATCCTGAGACCCTTCCTATAGCATGAGATGTGATATCTCAATGCTTCTAATACCAAACCTGAGATCCTTCCTATAACATGAGATGTGATATCCAATTCCTTCCCATTCCAAACCTGAGACCCTTCCTATTGGATGAGATGTGATAACCAACTCCTTCCCATTCCAACCCTGAGACCCTTCCTATAGCATGAGATGTGATGTCTCAATGCTTCTAATACCAAACCTGAGATCCTTCCTATAACATGAGATGTGATATCCAACTCCTTCCATTCCAATCCTGAGACCCGTCCTATAGCATGAGATGTGATATCTCAATGCTTATACCAAACCTGAGACCCTTCCTATAGCATGAGATGTCATATCCAACTGCTTCCCATTCCAATCCTGAGACCCTTCCTATAGCATGAGATGTGATATCTCAATGCTTCTAATACCAAACCTGAGATCCTTCCTCTAACATGAAATGTGATATCCAACACCTTCCCTTTCCAAACCTAAGAGCCTATCTATAGCATGAGATGTGATATCCAAGTCCTTCACATTCCAACCCTTAGACCCTTCCTACAGCATGCAATATGATATCTCAATGATTCTAATAACAAACCTGAGACCCGTCCTATAACATGAGATGGGATATCCAACTCCTTCCCATTCCAATCCTGAGACACTTCCGATAGCAGAGATGTGATATCTCAATGCTTATACCAAACCTGAGACCCTTCCTATAACATGAGATGTGATATCCAAATCCTTCTCGTTCCAAACCTGAGACCCTTCCTTTAGCATGAGATGTGATATCCAGCTCCTTCCCATTCCAATCCTGAGACACTTCCGATAGCATGAGATGTGATATCTCAATGCTTCTAATATCAAAACTGAGACCCTCCCTATAGCATGATATGTGATATCTAAGTCCTTCCCATTCCAATCCTGAGACCCTCCCTATAGCATGAGATGTGATATCCAACTCCTTCCCATTCCAATCCTGAGACCCTTCCTATAGCATGAGATATGATATCTCAATACTTCTAATACCAAACGTGAGATCCTTCCGATAACATGAGATATGATATCCAAATCCTTCCCCTTCCAAACCTGAGACCCTCCCTTTAGCATGAAATGTGATATCCAACTCCTTCCTATTCCAATCCTGAGACTCTTCTGATAGCATGAGATGTGATATCTCAATGCTTCTAATACCAAACCTGAGATCCTTCCGATAGCATGAGATGTGATATCTCAATGCTTCTAATACCAAACCTGAGATCCTTCCTATAACATGAGATGTGATATCCAAATCCTTCCCCTTCCAAACCTGAGACCCTCCCTTTAGCATGAGATGTGATATCTAACTCCTTCCCATTCCATTCCTGAGACCCTTCTGATAGCATGAGATGTGATATCTCAATGCCTCTAATACCAAACCTGAGATCCTACCTCTAACATGAAATGAGATATCCAACTCTTTCCCCTTCCAAACCTGAGAGCCTTCCTATAGCATGAGATGTGATATCCAAGTCCTTCCCATTCCAATACTGAGACCCTTCCTATAGCTTGAGATGTGATATCCAACTCCTTCCCATTCCAATTCTGAGACCCTTCCTATAGCATGAGATGTGATATCTCAATGCTTATACCAAACCTGAGAGCCTACCTATAGCATGAGATGTGATATCCAAGTCCATCCCATTCCAATCCTTAGACCCTTCCTACAGCATGCGATGTGAATATCTCAATGATTCTAATACCAAACCAGAGACTCTTCCTATAACATGAGATGGGATATCCAACTCCTTCCCATTCCAATTCTGAGACCCTTCCTATACTATGAGACTTGATATCTCAATGCTTCTAATACCAAACCTGAGACCCATAATATAACATGAGATGTGATATCCAAATCCTTCCCCTTCCAAACCTTAGACCCTTCCTTTATCATGAGATGTGATATCCAACTCCTTCCCATTCCAATCCTGAGACCCTTCCGATATCATGAGATGTGATATCTCAAAGCTTCTAATATCAAACTTGAGACCCTCCCTATAGCATGAGATGTGATATCCAAGTCCTTCCCATTCCAATCCTGAGACCCTTCCTATAGCATGAGATGTGATATCTCAATGCTTCTAATACCAAACCTGAGACCCTTCCTATAACATGAGATGGGAATATCCAACTCCTTCCCATTCCAATCTTGAGACCCTTCCGATAGCAGAGATGTGATATCTCAATGCTTATACCACACCTGAGATCCTTCCTATAACATGAGATGTGATATCCAACTCCTTCCCATTCCAATCCTGAGACACTTCCTATAGCATGAGATGTGATATCTCACTGCTTATACCAAACCTGAGACCCTTCCCATAGCAGGAGATGTGATATCCAACTCCTTCCCATTCCAATCCTCAGACCCTTCCTATAGCATGAGATGTGATATCTCAATGCTTCTAATGTCAAACTTGAGACCCTACATATAGCATGAGATGTGATATCCAAGTCCTTCCCATTCCAATCCTGAGACACTTCCTATAGCATGAGATGTGATATCTCAATGCTTCTAATACCAAACCTGAGACTCTTCCTATAACATGAGATGGGATATCCAACTCCTTCCAATTCCAATCCTGAGACCCTTTTGATAGCAGAGATGTGATATCTCAATGTTTATACCAAACCTGAGACCCTTCCTACGGCATGAGATGTCATATTCAACTCCTTCCCATTCCAATCCTGAGACCCTTCCTATAGCATGAGATTTGATATCCAACTCCTTCCCATTCCAATCCTGAGACCCTTCCTATAGCATGAGTTGTGATGTCTCAATGCTTCTAATACCAAACCTGAGATCCTTCCTATAACATGAGATGTGATATCCAACTCCTTCCATTCCAATCCTGAGATCCTTCCTATAGCATGAGATGTGATATATCAATGCTTATACCAAACCTGAGACCCTTCCTATAGCATGAGATGTGATATCCAACTCCTTCCCATTCCAATCCTGAGACCCTTCCTATAGCCTGAGATGTGATATCCAATTCCTTCCCATTCCAATCCTGAGACCCTTCCTATAGCATGAGATGTGATATCTCAATGCTTATACCAAACCTGAGAGCCTACCTATAACATGAGATGTGATATCCAAGTCCATCCCATTCCAATCCTTAGACCCTTCCTACAGCATGCGATGTGATATCTCAATTATTCTAATACCAAACCAGAGACTCTTCCTATAACATGAGATGGGATATCCAACTCCTTCCCATTCCAATCCTGAGCCGCTTCCGATAGCAGAGATGTGATATCTCAATGCTTATACCAAACCTGAGACCCTTCCTATAACATGAGATGTGATATCCAACTCCTTCCCGTTCCAAACCTGAGACACTAACTATAGCATATGTGATATCCAACTCCTTCCCATTCCAAACATGAGACCCTTCCTATAGCAAGAAAGTAATATCCAACTCCTACCCATTCCAATCCTGAGACCCTTCCTATAGCAAGAGATGTGATATCCAAATCCTTCCCATTCCAATCCTGAGACCCTTCCTATAACATGAGATGTTATATCCAACTTCTTCCCATTCCAACCTGAGACACTTCCTATAGCATGAGAAGGGATATCCAACTCCTTCCCAATCCAAACCTGAGACCCTTCCTATGGCATGAGATGTGATATCCAACTCCTTGCCATTCAAATCCTGAGACCCTTCCTATAGCATGAGAAGGGATATCCAACTCCTTCCCAATCCAATCCTGAGACCCTTCCGATAGCAGCGACGTGATATCTCAATGCTTCTACCAAACCTGAGATCCTTCCTATAACATGAGATGTGATATCCAATTCCTTCCCATTCCAAACCTGAGACCCTTCCTATTGGATGAGATGTGATATCCAACTCCTTCCCATTCCAACCCTGAGACCCTTCCTATAGCATGAGATGTGATGTCTCAATGCTTCTAATACCAAACCTGAGATCCTTCCTATAACATGAGATGTGATATCCAACTCCTTCCATTCCAATCCTGAGACCCGTCCTATAGCATGAGATGTGATATCTCAATGCTTATACCAAACCTGAGACCCTTCCTATAGCATGAGATGTGATATCCAACTGCTTCCCATTCCAATCCTGAGACCCTTCCTATAGCATGAGATGTGATATCTCAATGCTTCTAATACCAAACCTAAGAGCCTATCTATAGCATGAGATGTGATATCCAAGTCCTTCACATTCCAACCCTTAGACCCTTCCTACAGCATGCAATATGATATCTCAATGATTCTAATAACAAACCTGAGACCCGTCCTATAACATGAGATGGGATATCCAACTCCTTCCCATTCCAATCCTGAAACACTTCCGATAGCAGAGATGTGATATCTCAATG
Source organism: Ambystoma mexicanum (assembly GCF_040938575.1). Taxonomy (NCBI): domain Eukaryota; kingdom Metazoa; phylum Chordata; class Amphibia; order Caudata; family Ambystomatidae; genus Ambystoma; species Ambystoma mexicanum. Next base: position 178,867 of record NW_027182495.1, on the reverse strand, counting down.
CTTATACCAAACCTGAGACCCTTCCTATAACATGAGATGTGATATCCAAATCCTTCTCGTTCCAAACCTGAGACCCTTCCTTTAGCATGAGATGTGATATCCAGCTCCTTCCCATTCCAATCCTGAGACACTTCCGATAGCATGAGATGTGATATCTCAATGCTTCTAATATCAAAACTGAGACCCTCCCTATAGCATGATATGTGATATCTAAGTCCTTCCCATTCCAATCCTGAGACCCTCCCTATATCATGAGATGTGATATCCAACTCCTTCCCATTCCAATCCTGAGACCCTTCCTATAGCATGAGATATGATATCTCAATACTTCTAATACCAAACGTGAGATCCTTCCGATAACATGAGATGTGATATCCAAATCCTTCCCCTTCCAAACCTGAGACCCTCCCTTTAGCATGAAATGTGATATCCAACTCCTTCCTATTCCAATCCTGAGACTCTTCTGATAGCATGAGATGTGATATCTCAATGCTTCTAATACCAAACCTGAGATCCTTCCGATAGCGAGATGTGATATCTCAATGCTTCTAATACCAAACCTGAGATCCTTCCTATAACATGAGATGTGATATCCAAATCCTTCCCCTTCCAAACCTGAGACCCTCCCTTTAGCATGAGATGTGATATCTAACTCCTTCCCATTCCATTCCTGAGACCCTTCTGATAGCATGAGATGTGATATCTCAATGCCTCTAATACCAAACCTGAGATCCTACCTCTAACATGAAATGAGATATCCAACTCTTTCCCCTTCCAAACCTGAGAGCCTTCCTATAGCATGAGATGTGATATCCAAGTCCTTCCCATTCCAATACTGAGACCCTTCCTATAGCTTGAGATGTGATATCCAACTCCTTCCCATTCCAATTCTGAGACCCTTCCTATAGCATGAGATGTGATATCTCAATGCTTATACCAAACCTGAGAGCCTACCTATAGCATGAGATGTGATATCCAAGTCCATCCCATTCCAATCCTTAGACCCTTCCTACAGCATGCGATGTGAATATCTCAATGATTCTAATACCAAACCAGAGACTCTTCCTATAACATATGGGATATCCAACTCCTTCCCATTCCAATTCTGAGACCCTTCCTATACTATGAGACTTGATATCTCAATGCTTCTAATACCAAACCTGAGACCCGTAATATAACATGAGATGTGATATCCAAATCCTTCCAAACCTTAGACCCATCCTTTATCATGAGATGTGATATCCAACTCCTTCCCATTCCAATCCTGAGACCCTTCCGATATCATGAGATGTGATATCTCAAAGCTTCTAATATCAAACTTGAGACCCTCCCTATAGCATGAGATGTGATATCCAAGTCCTTCCCATTCCAATCCTGAGACCCTTCCTATAGCATGAGATGTGATATCTCAATGCTTCTAATACCAAACCTGAGACCCTTCCTATAACATGAGATGGGAATATCCAACTCCTTCCCATTCCAATCTTGAGACCCTTCCGATAGCAGAGATGTGATATCTCAATGCTTATACCACACCTGAGATCCTTCCTATAACATGAGATGTGATATCCAACTCCTTCCCATTCCAATCCTGAGACACTTCCTATAGCATGAGATGTGATATCTCACTGCTTATACCAAACCTGAGACCCTTCCCATAGCAGGAGATGTGATATCCAACTCCTTCCCATTCCAATCCTCAGACCCTTCCTATAGCATGAGATGTGATATCTCAATGCTTCTAATGTCAAACTTGAGACCCTACCTATAGCATGAGATGTGATATCCAAGTCCTTCCCATTCCAATCCTGAGACACTTCCTATAGCATGAGATGTGATATCTCAATGCTTCTAATACCAAACCTGAGACTCTTCCTATAACATGAGATGGGATATCCAACTCCTTCCAATTCCAATCCTGAGACCCTTTTGATAGCAGAGATGTGATATCTCAATGTTTATACCAAACCTGAGACCCTTCCTACGGCATGAGATGTCATATTCAACTCCTTCCCATTCCAATCCTGAGACCCTTCCTATAGCATGAGATTTGATATCCAACTCCTTCCCATTCCAATCCTGAGACCCTTCCTATAGCATGAGATGTGATGTCTCAATGCTTCTAATACCAAACCTGAGATCCTTCCTATAACATGAGATGTGATATCCAACTCCTTCCATTCCAATCCTGAGACCCTTCCTATAGCATGAGATGTGATATCTCAATGCTTATACCAAACCTGAGACCCTTCCTATAGCATGAGATGTGATATCCAACTCCTTCCCATTCCAATCCTGAGACCCTTCCTATAGCCTGAGATGTGATATCCAATTCCTTCCCATTCCAATCCTGAGACCCTTCCTATAGCATGAGATGTGATATCTCAATGCTTATACCAAACCTGAGAGCCTACCTATAACATGAGATGTGATATCCAAGTCCATCCCATTCCAATCCTTAGACCCTTCCTACAGCATGCGATGTGATATCTCAATGATTCTAATACCAAACCAGAGACTCTTCCTATAACATGAGATGGGATATCCAACTCCTTCCCATTCCAATCCTGAGCCGCTTCCGATAGCAGAGATGTGATATCTCAATGCTTATACCAAACCTGAGACCCTTCCTATAACATGAGATGTGATATCCAACTCCTTCCCGTTCCAAACCTGAGACACTAACTATAGCATATGTGATATCCAACTCCTTCCCATTCCAAACATGAGACCCTTCCTATAGCAAGAAAGTAATATCCAACTCCTACCCATTCCAATCCTGAGACCCTTCCTATAGCAAGAGATGTGATATCCAAATCCTTCCCATTCCAATCCTGAGACCCTTCCTATAACATGAGATGTGATATCCAACTCCTTCCCATTCCAACCTGAGAAACTTCCTATAGCATGAGAAGGGATATCCAACTCCTTTCCAATCCAATCCTGAGACCCTTCCGATAGCAGAGATGTGATATCTCAATGCTTATACCAAACCTGGGACCCTTCCTATGGCATGAGATGTGATATCCAACTCCTTGCCATTCAAATCCTGAGACCCTTCCTATAGCATGAGAAGGGATATCCAACTCCTTCCCAATCCAATCCTGAGACCCTTCCGATAGCAGCGACGTGATATCTCAATGCTTCTACCAAACCTGAGACCCTTCCTTTAGCATGAGATGTGATATCCAAATCCTTCACATTCCAATCCTGAGACCCTTCCTATAGCATGAGATGTGATATCTCAATGCTTCTAATACCAAACCTGAGATCCTTCCTATAACATGAGATGTGATATCCAATTCCTTCCCATTCCAAACCTGAGACCCTTCCTATTGGATGAGATGTGATATCCAACTCCTTCCTATTCCAACCCTGACACCCTTCCTATAGCATGAGATGTGATGTCTCAATGCTTCTAATACCAAACCTGAGATCCTTCCTATAACATGAGATGTGATATCCAACTCCTTCCATTCCAATCCTGAGACCTGTCCTATAGCATGAGATGTGATATCTCAATGCTTATACCAAACCTGAGACCCTTCCTATAGCATGAGATGTGATATCTCAATGCTTCTAATACCAAACCTGAGATCCTTCCTCTAACATGAAATGTGATATCCAACTCCTTCCCTTTCCAAACCTAAGAGCCTATCTATAGCATGAGATGTGATATCCAAGTCCATCACATTCCAACCTTTAGACCCTTCCTACAGCATGCAATATGATATCTCAATGATTCTGATAACAAACCTGAGACCCGTCCTATAACATGAGATGGGATATCCAACTCCTTCCCATTCCAATCCTGAGACACTTCCGATAGCAGAGATGTGATATCTCAATGCTTATACCAAACCTGAGACCCTTCCTATAACATGAGATGTGATATCCAAATCCTTCTCGTTCCAAACCTGAGACCCTTCCTTTAGCATGAGATGTGATATCCAGCTCCTTCCCATTCCAATCCTGAGACACTTCCGATAGCATGAGATGTGATATCTCAATGCTTCTAATATCAAAACTGAGACCCTCCCTATAGCATGATATGTGATATCTAAGTCCTTCCCATTCCAATCCTGAGACCCTCCCTATAGCATGAGATGTGATATCCAACTCCTTCCCATTCCAATCCTGAGACCCTTCCTATAGCATGAGATATGATATCTCAATACTTCTAATACCAAACGTGAGATCCTTCCGATAACATGAGATGTGATATCCAAATCCTTCCCCTTCCAAACCTGAGACCCTCCCTTTAGCATGAAATGTGATATCCAACTCCTTCCTATTCCAATCCTGAGACTCTTCTGATGCATGAGATGCGATATCTCAATGCTTCTAATACCAAACCTGAGATCCTTCCGATAGCATGAGATGTGATATCTCAATGCTTCTAATACCAAACCTGAGATCCTTCCTATAACATGAGATGTGATATCCAAATCCTTCCCCTTCCAAACCTGAGACCCTCCCTTTAGCATGAGATGTGATATCTAACTCCTTCCCATTCCATTCCTGAGACCCTTCTGATAGCATGAGATGTGATATCTCAATGCTTCTAATACCAAACCTGAGATCCTACCTCTAACATGAAATGAGATATCCAACTCTTTCCCCTTCCAAACCTGAGAGCCTTCCTATAGCATGAGATGTGATATCCAAGTCCTTCCCATTCCAATACTGAGACCCTTCCTATAGCTTGAGATGTGATATCCAACTCCTTCCCATTCCAATTCTGAGACCCTTCCTATAGCATGAGATGTGATATCTCAATGCTTATACCAAACCTGAGAGCCTACCTATAGCATGAGATGTGATATCCAAGTCCATCCCATTCCAATCCTTAGACCCTTCCTACAGCATGCGATGTGAATATCTCAATGATTCTAATACCAAACCAGAGACTCTTCCTATAACATGGCATGGGATATCCAACTCCTTCCCATTCCAATTCTGAGACCCTTCCTATACTATGAGACTTGATTTCTCAATGCTTCTAATACCAAACCTGAGACCCGTAATATAACATGAGATGTGATATCCAAATCCTTCCCCTTCCAAACCTTAGACCCTTCCTTTATCATGAGATGTGATATCCAACTCCTTCCCATTCCAATCCTGAGACCCTTCCGATATCATGAGATGTGATATCTCAAAGCTTCTAATATCAAACTTGATACCCTCCCTATAGCATGAGATGGGATATCCAACTCCTTCCAATTCCAATCCTGAGACCCTTTTGATAGCAGAGATGTGATATCTCAATGTTTATACCAAACCTGAGACCCTTCCTACGGCATGAGATGTCATATTCAACTCCTTCCCATTCCAATCCTGAGACCCTTCCTATAGCATGAGATGTGATGTCTCAATGCTTCTAATACCAAACCTGAGATCCTTCCTATAACATGAGATGTGATATCCAACTCCTTCCATTCCAATCCTGAGACCCTTCCTATAGCATGAGATGTGATATCTCAATGCTTATACCAAACCTGAGATCCTTCCTCTAACATGAAATGTGATATCCAACTCCTTCACTTTCCAAACCTGAGAGCCTATCTATAGCATGAGATGTGATATCCAAGTCCTTCCCATTCCAATCCTTAGACCCTTCCTACAGCATGCAATATGATATCTCAATGATTCTAATAAAAAACCTGAGACCCGTCCTATAACATGAGATGGGATATCCAACTCCTTCCCATTCCAATCCTGAGACACGTCCGATAGCAGAGATGTGATATCTCAATGTTTATACCAAACCTGAGACCCTTCCTATAACATGAGATGTGATATCCAACTCCTTCCCGTTCCAAACCTGAGACCCTTCCTTTAGCATGAGATGTGATATCCAGCTCCTTCCCATTCCAATCCTGAGACACTTCTGATAGCATAAGATGTGATATCTCAATGCTTCTAATATCAAAACTGAGACCCTCCCTATAGCATATGTGATATCTAAGTCCTTCCCATTCCAATCCTGAGACCCTTCCTATAGCATGAGATGTGATATCTCAATGCTTCTACCAAACCTGAGACCCTTCCTTTAGCATGAGATGTGATATCCAACTCCTTCCCATTCCAATCCTGAGACCCTTCCTATAGCATGAGATGTGATATCTCAATACTTCTAATACCAAACCTGAGATCCTTCCGATAACATGAGATGTGATATCTCAATACTTCTAATACCAAACCTGAGATCCATCCTATAACATGAGATGTGATATCCAAATCCTTCCCCTTCCAAACCTGAGACCCTCCCTTTAGCATGAGATGTGATATCCAACTCCTTCCCATTCCAATCCTGAGACCCTTCTGATAGCATAAGATATGATATCTCAATGCTTCTATACCAAACCTGAGATCCTTCTGATAGCATGAGATGTGATATCTCAATGCTTCTAATACCAAACCTGAGATCCTACCTCTAACATGAAATGTGATATCCAACTCTTTCCCCTTGCAAACCTGAGAGCCTTCCTATAGCATGAGATGTGATATCCAAGTCCTTCCCATTCCAATCCTGAGACCCTTCCTATAACATGAGATGTGATATCCAACTCCTTCCCATTCCAACCTGAGACCCTTCCTATAGCATGAGATGGGATATCCAACTCCTTCCAAATCCAATCCCGATACCCTTCCGATAGCATGAGATGTGATATCCCAATGCTTCTACCAAACCTGAGACCCATATTATGGCATGAGATGTGATATCAAACTCCTTCCCATTCTAATCCTGAGACCCTTCCTATACCATGAGACTTGATATCTCAATGCTTCTAATACCAAACCTGAGACCCGTCCTATAACATGAGATGTGATATCCAAATCCTTCCCCTTCCAAACCTTAGACCCTTCCTTTATCATGAGATGTGATATCCAACTCCTTCCCATTCCAATCTTGAGACCCTTCCGATATCATGAAATGTTATATCTCAATGCTTCTATCAAACTTGAGACCCTCCCTATAGCATGAGATGTGATATCCAAGTCCTTACCATTCCAATCCTGAGACCCTTCCTATAGCATGAGATGTGATATCTCAATGCTTCTAATACCAAACCTGAGACCCTTCCTATAACATGAGATGGGAATATCCAACTCCTTCCCATTCCAATCCTTAGACCCTTCCTACAGCATGCAATATGATATCTCAATGATTTTAATAAAAAACCTGAGACCCGTCCTATAACATGAGATGGGATATCCAACTCCTTCCCATTCCAATCCTGAGACACTTCCGATGGTAGAGATGTGATATCTCAATGTTTATACCAAACCTGAGACCTTTCCTATAACATGAGATGTGATATCCAACTCCTTCCCATTCCAATCCTGAGACCCTTCCTATAGCATGAGATGTGATATCCAACTCCATCCCATTCCAATCCTGAGACCCTTCTGATAGCATAAGATATGATATCTCAATGCTTCTATACCAAACCTGAGATCCTTCTGATAGCATATGTGATATCTCAATGCTTCTAATACCAAACCTGAGATCCTACATCTAACATGAAATGTGATATCCAACTCTTTCCCCTTGCAAACCTGAGAGCCTTCCTATAGCATGAGATGTGATATCCAAGTCCTTCCCATTCCAATCCTGAGACCATTCCTATAACATGAGATGTGATATCCAACTCCTTCCCATTCCAACCTGAGACCCTTCCTATAGCATGAGATGGGATATCCAACTCCTTCCAAATCCAATCCCGATACCCTTCCGATAGCATGAGATGTGATATCCCAATGCTTCTACCAAACCTGAGACCCATATTATGGCATGAGATGTGATATCAAACTCCTTCCCATTCTAATCCTGAGACCCTTCCTATACCATGAGACTTGATATCTCAATGCTTCTAATACCAAACCTGAGACCCGTCCTATAACATGAGATGTGATATCCAAATCCTTCCCCTTCCAAACCTTAGACCCTTCCTTTATCATGAGATGTGATATCCAACTCCTTCCCATTCCAATCTTGAGACCCTTTCCGATATCATGAAATGTGAATTCTCAATGCTTCTATCAAACTTGAGACCCTCCCTATAGCATGAGATGTGATATCCAAGTCCTTCCCATTCCAATCCTGAGACCCTTCCTATAGCATGAGATGTGATATCTCAATGCTTCTAATACCAAACCTGAGACCCTTCCTATAACAAGAGATGGGAATATCCAACTCCTTCCCATTCCAATCCTTAGACCCTTCCTACAGCATGCAATATGATATCTCAATGATTTTAATAAAAAACCTGAGACCCGTCCTATAACATGAGATGGGATATCCAACTCCTTCCCATTCCAATCCTGAGACACTTCCGATGGTAGAGATGTGATATCTCAATGTTTATACCAAACCTGAGACCTTTCCTATAACATGAGATGTGATATCCAACTCCTTCCCATTCCAATCCTGAGACCCTTCCTATAGCATGAGATGTGATATCCAACTCCATCCCATTCCAATCCTGAGACCCTTCTGATAGCATAAGATATAATATCTCAATGCTTATATACCAAACCTGAGATCCTTCTGATAGCATATGTGATATCTCAATGCTTCTAATACCAAACCTGAGATCCTACATCTAACATGAAATGTGATATCCAACTCTTTCCCCTTGCAAACCTGAGAGCCTTCCTATAGCATGAGATGTGATATCCAAGTCCTTCCCATTCCAATCCTGAGACCCTTCCTATAACATGAGATGTGATATCCAACTCCTTCCCATTCCAACCTGAGACCCTTCCTATAGCATGAGATGGGATATCCAACTCCTTCCAAATCCAATCCCGATACCCTTCCGATAGCATGAGATGTGATATCCCAATGCTTCTACCAAACCTGAGACCCATATTATGGCATGAGATGTGATATCAAACTCCTTCCCATTCTAATCCTGAGACCCTTCCTATACCATGAGACTTGATATCTCAATGCTTCTAATACCAAACCTGAGACCCGTCCTATAACATGAGATGTGATGTCCAAATCCTTCCCCTTCCAAACCTTAGACCCTTCCTTTATCATGAGATGTGATATCCAACTCCTTCCCATTCCAATCTTGAGACCCTTCCGATATCATGAAATGTGATATCTCAATGCTTCTATCAAACTTGAGACCCTCCCTATAGCATGAGATGTGATATCCAAGTCCTTCCCATTCCAATCCTGAGACCCTTCCTATAGCATGAGATGTGATATCTCAATGCTTCTAATACCAAACCTGAGACCCTTCCTATAACATGAGATGGGAATATCCAACTCCTTCCCATTCCAATCCTTAGACCCTTCCTACAGCATGCAATATGATATCTCAATGATTTTAATAAAAAACCTGAGACCCGTCCTATAACATGAGATGGGATATCCAACTCCTTCCCATTCCAATCCTGAGACACTTCCGATGGTAGAGATGTGATATCTCAATGTTTATACCAAACCTGAGACCCTTCCTATAACATGAGATGTGATATCCAACTCCTTCCCATTCCAATCCTGAGACCCTTCCTATAGCATGAGATGTGATATCCAACTCCATCCCATTCCAATCCTGAGACCCTTCCTATAGCATGAGATATGATGTCTCAATGCTTCTAATACCAAACCTGAGATCCTTCCTTTAACATGAGATGTGATATCCAACTCCTTCCATTCCAATCCTTAGACCCTTCCTACAGCATGCAATATGATATCTCAATGATTTTAATAAAAAACCTGAGACCCGTCCTATAACATGAGATGGGATATCCAACTTCTTCCAAATCCAATACTGATACCCTTCCGATAGCATGAGATGTGATATCCCAATGCTTCTACCAAACCTGAGACCCATACTATGGCATGAGATGTGATATCAAACTCCTTCCCATTCCAATCCTGAGACCCTTCCTATAGCTTGAGGTGTGATATCCAACTCCTTCCCATTCCAATTCTGAGACCCTTCTTATACCATGAGACTTGATATCTCAATGCTTCTAATATTAAACCTGAGACCCGTCCTATAACATGAGATGTGATATCCAAATCCTTCCCCTTCCAAACCTTAGACCTTTCCTTTATCATGAGATGTGATATCCAACTCCTTCCCATTCCAATCCTGAGACCCTTCCGATATCATGAGATTTGTTATCTCAATGCTTCTAATATCAAACTTGAGACCCTCCCTATAGCATGAGATGTGACATCCAAGTCCTTCCCATTCCAATCCTGAGACCCTTCCTATAGCATGAGATGTGATATCTCTATGCTTCTAATACCAAACCTGAGACCCTTCCAATAACATGAGATGGGATATCCAACTCCTTCCCATTCCAATCCTGAGACCTTTCCGATAGCAGAGATGTGATATCTCAATGCTTATACCAAACCTGAGAACCTTCCTATGGCCTGAGATGTCATATACAACTCCTTCCCATTCCAATCCTGAGACCCTTCCTTTAGCATGAGATGTGATATCTCAATGCTTATACCAAATCTGTGACCCTTCCTATAGCATGAGATGTGATATCCAATTCCTTCCCATTCCAATCCTGAGACCCTTCCTATAGCATGAGATGTGATATCTCAATGCTTATACCAAACCTGAGAGCCTACCTATAACATGAGATGTGATATCCAAGTCTATCCCATTCCAATCCTTAGACCCTTCCTACAGCATGCGATGTGATATCTCAATAATTCTAATACCAAACCAGAGACTCTTCCTATAACATGAGATGGGATATCCAACTCCTTCCCATTCCAATCCTGAGCCGCTTCCGATAGCAGAGATGTGATATCTCAATGCTTATACCAAACCTGAGACCCTTCCTATAACATGAGATGTGATATCCAACTCCTTCCCGTTCCAAACCTGAGACACTAACTATAGCATATGTGATATCCAACTCCTTCCCATTCCAAACATGAGACCCTTCCTATAGCAAGAAAGTAATATCCAACTCCTACCCATTCCAATCCTGAGACCCTTCCTATAGCAAGAGATGTGATATCCAAATCCTTCCCATTCCAATCCTGAGACCCTTCCTATAACATGAGATGTGATATCCAACTCCTTCCCATTCCAACCTGAGACACTTCCTATAGCATGAGAAGGGATATCCAACTCCTTCCCAATCCAATCCTGAGACCCTTCCGATAGCAGAGATGTGATATCTCAATGCTTATACCAAACCTGAGACCCTTCCTATGGCATGAGATGTGATATCCAACTCCTTGCCATTCAAATCCTGAGACCCTTCCCATAGCATGAGAAGGGATATCCAACTCCTTCCCAATCCAATCCTGAGACCCTTCCGATAGCAGCGACGTGATATCTCAATGCTTCTACCAAACCTGAGACCCTTCCTTTAGCATGAGATGTGATATCCAAATCCTTCACATTCCAATCCTGAGACCCTTCCTATAGCATGAGATGTGATATCTCAATGCTTCTAATACCAAACCTGAGATCCTTCCTATAACATGAGATGTGATATCCAATTCCTTCCCATTCCAAACCTGAGACCCTTCCTATTGGATGACATGTGATATCCAACTCCTTCCCATTCCAACCTTGAGACCCTTCCTATAGCATGAGATGTGATGTCTCAATGCTTCTAATACCAAACCTGAGATCCTTCCTATAACATGAGATGTGATATCCAACTCCTTCTATTCCAATCCTGAGACCCGTCCTATAGCATGAGATGTGATATCTCAAGGCTTATACCAAACCTGAGACCCTTCCTATAGCATGAGATGTGATATCCAACTGCTTCCCATTCCAATCCTGAGACCCTTCCTATAGCATGCAATATGATATCTCAATGATTCTAATAACAAACCTGAGACCCGTCCTATAGCATGAGATATGATATCCAAGTCCTTCGCATTCCAATCCTGAGACCCTTCTATAACATGAAATGTGATATCCAACTCCTTCCCATTCCAACCTGAGACCATTCCTATAACATGAGATGGGATATCCAACTTCTTCCAAATCCAATACTGATACCCTTCCGATAGCATGAGATGTGATATCCCAATGCTTCTACCAAACCTGAGACCCATACTATGGCATGAGATGTGATATCAAACTCCTTCCCATTCCAATCCTGAGACCCTTCCTGTAGCTTGAGGTGTGATATCCAACTCCTTCCCATTCCAATTCTGAGACCCTTCTTATACCATGAGACTTGATATCTCAATGCTTCTAATATTAAACCTGAGACCCGTCCTATAACATGAGATGTGATATCCAAATCCTTCCCCTTCCAAACCTTAGACCCTTCCTTTATCATGAGATGTGATATCCAACTCCTTCCCATTCCAATCCTGAGACCCTTCCGATATCATGAGATTTGTTATCTCAATGCTTCTAATATCAAACTTGAGACCCTCCCTATAGCATGAGATGTGACATCCAAGTCCTTCCCATTCCAATCCTGAGACCCTTCCTATAGCATGAGATGTGATATCTCTATGCTTCTAATACCAAACCTGAGACCCTTCCTATAACATGAGATGGGATATCCAACTCCTTCCCATTCCAATCCTGAGACCTTTCCGATAGCAGAGATGTGATATCTCAATGCTTATACCAAACCTGAGAACCTTCCTATGGCCTGAGATGTCATATACAACTCCTTCCCATTCCAATCCTGAGACCCTTCCTTTAGCATGAGATGTGATATCTCAATGCTTATACCAAATCTGAGACCCTTCCTATAGCATGAGATGTGATATCCAATTCCTTCCCATTCCAATCCTGAGACCCTTCCTATAGCATGAGATGTGATATCTCAATGCTTATACCAAACCTGAGAGCCTACCTATAACATGAGATGTGATATCCAAGTCTATCCCATTCCAATCCTTAGACCCTTCCTACAGCATGCGATGTGATATCTCAATAATTCTAATACCAAACCAGAGACTCTTCCTATAACATGAGATGGGATATCCAACTCCTTCCCATTCCAATCCTGAGCCGCTTCCGATAGCAGAGATGTGATATCTCAATGCTTATACCAAACCTGAGACCCTTCCTATAACATGAGATGTGATATCCAACTCCTTCCCGTTCCAAACCTGAGACACTAACTATAGCATATGTGATATCCAACTCCTTCCCATTCCAAACATGAGACCCTTCCTATAGCAAGAAAGTAATATCCAACTCCTACCCATTCCAATCCTGAGACCCTTCCTATAGCAAGAGATGTGATATCCAAATCCTTCCCATTCCAATCCTGAGACCCTTCCTATAACATGAGATGTGATATCCAACTCCTTCCCATTCCAACCTGAGACACTTCCTATAGCATGAGAAGGGATATCCAACTCCTTCCCAATCCAATCCTGAGACCCTTCCGATAGCAGAGATGTGATATCTCAATGCTTATACCAAACCTGAGTCCCTTCCTATGGCATGAGATGTGATATCCAACTCCTTGCCATTCAAATCCTGAGACCCTTCCTATAGCATGAGAAGGGATATCCAACTCCTTCCCAATCCAATCCTGAGACCCTTCCGATAGCAGCGACGTGATATCTCAATGCTTCTACCAAACCTGAGACCCTTCCTTTAGCATGAGATGTGATATCCAAATCCTTCACATTCCAATCCTGAGACCCTTCCTATAGCATGAGATGTGATATCTCAATGCTTCTAATACCAAACCTGAGATCCTTCCTATAACATGAGATGTGATATCGAATTCCTTCCCATTCCAAACCTGAGACCCTTCCTATTGGATGAGATGTGATACCCAACTCCTTCCCATTCCAACCTTGAGACCCTTCCTATAGCATGAGATGTGATGTCTCAATGCTTCTAATACCAAACCTGAGATCCTTCGTATAACATGAGATGTGATATCCAACTCCTTCCATTCCAATCCTGAGACCCGTCCTATAGCATGAGATGTGATATCTCAAGGCTTATACCAAACCTGAGACCCTTCCTATAGCATGAGATGTGATATCCAACTGCTTCCCATTCCAATCCTGAGACCCTTCCTATAGCATGAGATGTGATATCTCAATGCTTCTAATACCAAACCTGAGATCCTTCCTCTAACATGAAATGTGATATCCAACTCCTTCCCTTTCCACACCTAAGAGCCTATCTATAGCATGAGATGTGATATCCAAGTCCTTCACATTCCAACCCTTAGACCCGTCCTACAGCATGCAATATGATATCTCAATGATTCTAATAACAAACCTGAGACCCGTCCTATAACATGAGATGGGATATCCAACTCCTTCCCATTCCAATCCTGAGACACTTCCGATAGCAGAGATGTGATATCTCAATGCTTATACCAAACCTGAGACCCTTCCTATAACATGAGATGTGATATCCAAATCCTTCCCGTTCCAAACCTGAGACCCTTCCTTTAGCATGAGATGTGATATCCAGCTCCTTCCCATTCCAATCCTGAGACACTTCCGATAGCATGAGATGTGATATCTCAATGCTTCTAATATCAAAACTGAGACCCTCCCTATAGCATGATATGTGATATCTAAGTCCTTCCCATTCCAATCCTGAGACCCTCCCTATAGCATGAGATGTGATATCCAACTCCTTCCCATTCCAATCCTGAGACCCTTCCTATAGCATGAGATATGATATCTCAATACTTCTAATACCAAACGTGAGATCCTTCCGATAACATGAGATGTGATATCCAAATCCTTCCCCTTCCAAACCTGAGACCCTCCCTTTAGCATGAAATGTGATATCCAACTCCTTCCTATTCCAATCCTGAGACTCTTCTGATAGCATGAGATGTGATATCTCAATGCTTCTAATACCAAACCTGAGATCCTTCCGATAGCATGAGATGTGATATCTCAATGCTTCTAATACCAAACCTGAGATCCTTCCTATAACATGAGATGTGATATCCAAATCCTTCCCCTTCCAAACCTGAGACCCTCCCTTTAGCATGAGATGTGATATCTAACTCCTTCCCATTCCATTCCTGAGACCCTTCTGATAGCATGAGATGTGATATCTCAATGCCTCTAATACCAAACCTGAGATCCTACCTCTAACATGAAATGAGATATCCAACTCTTTCCCCTTCCAAACCTGAGAGCCTTCCTATAGCATGAGATGTGATATCCAAGTCCTTCCCATTCCAATACTGAGACCCTTCCTATAGCTTGAGATGTGATATCCAACTCCTTCCCATTCCAATTCTGAGACCCTTCCTATAGCATGAGATGTGATATCTCAATGCTTATACCAAACCTGAGAGCCTACCTATAACATGAGATGTGATATCCAAGTCCATCCCATTCCAATCCTTAGACCCTTCCTACAGCATGCGATGTGATATCTCAATGATTCTAATACCAAACCAGAGACTCTTCCTATAACATGAGATGGGATATCCAACTCCTTCCCATTCCAATTCTGAGACCCTTCCTATACTATGAGACTTGATATCTCAATGCTTCTAATACCAAACCTGAGACCCGTAATATAACATGAGATGTGATATCCAAATCCTTCCCCTTCCAAACCTTAGACCCTTCCTTTATCATGAGATGTGATATCCAACTCCTTCCCATTCCAATCCTGAGACCCTTCCGATATCATGAGATGTGATATCTCAAAGCTTCTAATATCAAACTTGAGACCCTCCCTATAGCATGAGATGTGATATCCAAGTCCTTCCCATTCCAATCCTGAGACCCTTCCTATAGCATGAGATGTGATATCTCAATGCTTCTAATACCAAACCTGAGACCCTTCCTATAACATGAGATGGGAATATCCAACTCCTTCCCATTCCAATCTTGAGACCCTTCCGATAGCAGAGATGTGATATCTCAATGCTTATACCAAACCTGAGATCCTTCCTATAACATGAGATGTGATATCCAACTCCTTCCCATTCCAATCCTGAGACACTTCCTATAGCATGAGATGTGATATCTCACTGCTTATACCAAACCTGAGACACTTCCCATAGCAGGAGATGTGATATCCAACTCCTTCCCATTCCAATCCTCAGACCCTTCCTATAGCATGAGATGTGATATCTCAATGCTTCTAATGTCAAACTTGAGACCCTACCTATAGAATGAGATGTGATATCCAAGTCCTTCCCATTCCAATCCTGAGACACTTCCTATAGCATGAGATGTGATATCTCAATGCTTCTAATACCAAACTTGAGACTCTTCCTATAACATGAGATGGGATATCCAACTCCTTCCCATTCCAATCCTGAGACCCTTTTGATAGCAGAGATGTGATATCTCAATGTTTATACCAAACCTGAGACCCTTCCTACGGCATGAGATGTCATATTCAACTCCTTCCCATTCCAATCCTGAGACCCTTCCTATAGCATGAGATTTGATATCCAACTCCTTCCCATTCCAATCCTGAGACCCTTCCTATAGCATGAGATGTGATGTCTCAATGCTTCTAATACCAAACCTGAGATCCTTCCTATAACATGAGATCTGATATCCAACTCCTTCCATTCCAATCCTGAGACCCTTCCTATAGCATGAGATGTGATATCTCAATGCTTATACCAAACCTGAGACCCTTCCTATAGCATGAGATGTGATATCCAACTCCTTCCCATTCCAATCCTGAGACCCTTCCTATAGCATGAGATGTGATATCTCAATGCTTCTAATACCAAACCTGTGATCCTTCCTCTAACATGAAATGTGAGATCCAACTCCTTCCCTTTCCAAACCTAAGAGCCTATCTATAGCATGAGATGTGATATCCAAGTCCTTCACATTCCAACCCTTAGACCCTTCCTACAGCATGCAATATGATATCTCAATGATTCCAATAACAAACCTGAGACCCGTCCTATAACATGAGTAGGGATATCCAACTCCTTCCCATTCCAATCCTGAGACACTTCCGATAGCAGAGATGTGATATCTCAATGTTTATACCAAACCTGAGACCCTTCCTATAACATGAGATGTGATATCCAACTCCTTCCCGTTCCAAACCTGAGACCCTTCCTTTAGCATGAGATGTGATATCCAGCTCCTTCCCATTCCAATCCTGAGACACTTCCGATAGCATGAGATGTGATATCTCAATGCTTCTACCAAACCTGAGACCCTTCCTTTAGCATGAGATGTGATATCCAACTCCTTCCCATTCCAATCCTGAGACCCTTCCTATAGCATGAGATGTGATATCTCAATACTTCTAATACCAAACCTGAGATCCTTCCGATAACATGAGATGTGATATCTCAATACTTCTAATACCAAACCTGAGATCCATCCTATAACATGAGATGTGATATCCAACTCCTTCCCTTTCCAAACCTGAGAGCCGTTCTATAGCATGAGATGTGATAACCAGGTCCTTCCCATTCCAATCCTTAGACCCTTCCTACAGCATGCAATATGATATCTCAATGATTCTAATAACAAACCTGAGACCCGTCCTATAGCATGAGATATGATATCCAAGTCCTTCCCATTCCAATCCTGAGACCCTTCCTATAACACGAAATGTGATATCCAACTCCTTCCCATTCCAACCTGAGACCCTTCCTATAGCATGAGATGGGATATCCAACTTCTTCCAAATCCAATACTGATACCCTTCCGATAGCATGAGATGTGATATCCCAATGCTTCTACCAAACCTGAGACCCATACTATGGCATGAGATGTGATATCAAACTCCTTCCCATTCCAATCCTGAGACCCTTCCTGTAGCTTGAGGTGTGATATCCAACTCCTTCCCATTCCAATTCTGAGACCCTTCTTATACCATGAGACTTGATATCTCAATGCTTCTAATATTAAACCTGAGACCCGTCCTATAACATGAGATGTGATATCCAAATCCTTCCCCTTCCAAACCTTAGACCCTTCCTTTATCATGAGATGTGATATCCAACTCCTTCCCATTCCAATCCTGAGACCCTTCCGATATCATGAGATTTGTTATCTCAATGCTTCTAATATCAAACTTGAGACCCTCCCTATAGCATGAGATGTGACATCCAAGTCCTTCCCATTCCAATCCTGAGACCCTTCCTATAGCATGAGATGTGATATCTCTATGCTTCTAATACCAAACCTGAGACCCTTCCTATAACATGAGATGGGATATCCAACTCCTTCCCATTCCAATCCTGAGACCTTTCCGATAGCAGAGATGTGATATCTCAATGCTTATACCAAACCTGAGAACCTTCCTATGGCCTGAGATGTCATATACAACTCCTTCCCATTCCAATCCTGAGACCCTTCCTTTAGCATGAGATGTGATATCTCAATGCTTATACCAAATCTGAGACCCTTCCTATAGCATGAGATGTGATATCCAATTCCTTCCCATTCCAATCCTGAGACCCTTCCTATAGCATGAGATGTGATATCTCAATGCTTATACCAAACCTGAGAGCCTACCTATAACATGAGATGTGATATCCAAGTCTATCCCATTCCAATCCTTAGACCCTTCCTACAGCATGCGATGTGATATCTCAATAATTCTAATACCAAACCAGAGACTCTTCCTATAACATGAGATGGGATATCCAACTCCTTCCCATTCCAATCCTGAGCCGCTTCCGATAGCAGAGATGTGATATCTCAATGCTTATACCAAACCTGAGACACTTCCTATAACATGAGATGTGATATCCAACTCCTTCCCGTTCCAAACCTGAGACACTAACAATAGCATATGTGATATCCAATTCCTTCCCATTCCAAACATGAGACCCTTCCTATAGCAAGAAAGTAATATCCAACTCCTACCCATTCCAATCCTGAGACCCTTCCTATAGCAAGAGATGTGATATCCAAATCCTTCCCATTCCAATCCTGAGACCCTTCCTATAACATGAGATGTGATATCCAACTCCTTCCCATTCCAACCTGAGACACTTCCTATAGCATGAGAAGGGATATCCAACTCCTTCCCAATCCAATCCTGAGACCCTTCCGATAGCAGAGATGTGATATCTCAATGCTTATACCAAACCTGAGTCCCTTCCTATGGCATGAGATGTGATATCCAACTCCTTGCCATTCAAATCCTGAGACCCTTCCTATAGCATGAGAAGGGATATCCAACTCCTTCCCAATCCAATCCTGAGACCCTTCCGATAGCAGCGACGTGATATCTCAATGCTTCTGCCAAACCTGAGACCCTTCCTTTAGCATGAGATGTGATATCCAAATCCTTCACATTCCAATCCTGAGACCCTTCCTATAGCATGAGATGTGATATCTCAATGCTTCTAATACCAAACCTGAGATCCTTCCTATAACATGAGATGTGATATCGAATTCCTTCCCATTCCAAACCTGAGACCCTTCCTATTGGATGAGATGTGATATCCAACTCCTTCCCATTCCAACCTTGAGACCCTTCCTATAGCATGAGATGTGATGTCTCAATGCTTCTAATACCAAACCTGAGATCCTTCCTATAACATGAGATGTGATATCCAACTCCTTCCATTCCAATCCTGAGACCCGTCCTATAGCATGAGATGTGATATCTCAAGGCTTATACCAAACCTGAGACCCTTCCTATAGCATGAGATGTGATATCCAACTGCTTCCCATTCCAATCCTGAGACCCTTCCTATAGCATGAGATGTGATATCTCAATGCTTCTAATACCAAACCTGAGACCCTTCCTATAACAAGAGATGGGAATATCCAACTCCTTCCCATTCCAATCCTTAGACCCTTCCTACAGCATGCAATATGATATCTCAATGATTTTAATAAAAAACCTGAGACCCGTCCTATAACATGAGATGGGATATCCAACTCCTTCCCATTCCAATCCTGAGACACTTCCGATGGTAGAGATGTGATATCTCAATGTTTATACCAAACCTGAGACCTTTCCTATAACATGAGATGTGATATCCAACTCCTTCCCATTCCAATCCTGAGACCCTTCCTATAGCATGAGATGTGATATCCAACTCCATCCCATTCCAATCCTGAGACCCTTCTGATAGCATAAGATATAATATCTCAATGCTTATATACCAAACCTGAGATCCTTCTGATAGCATATGTGATATCTCAATGCTTCTAATACCAAACCTGAGATCCTACATCTAACATGAAATGTGATATCCAACTCTTTCCCCTTGCAAACCTGAGAGCCTTCCTATAGCATGAGATGTGATATCCAAGTCCTTCCCATTCCAATCCTGAGACCCTTCCTATAACATGAGATGTGATATCCAACTCCTTCCCATTCCAACCTGAGACCCTTCCTATAGCATGAGATGGGATATCCAACTCCTTCCAAATCCAATCCCGATACCCTTCCGATAGCATGAGATGTGATATCCCAATGCTTCTACCAAACCTGAGACCCATATTATGGCATGAGATGTGATATCAAACTCCTTCCCATTCTAATCCTGAGACCCTTCCTATACCATGAGACTTGATATCTCAATGCTTCTAATACCAAACCTGAGACCCGTCCTATAACATGAGATGTGATGTCCAAATCCTTCCCCTTCCAAACCTTAGACCCTTCCTTTATCATGAGATGTGATATCCAACTCCTTCCCATTCCAATCTTGAGACCCTTCCGATATCATGAAATGTGATATCTCAATGCTTCTATCAAACTTGAGACCCTCCCTATAGCATGAGATGTGATATCCAAGTCCTTCCCATTCCAATCCTGAGACCCTTCCTATAGCATGAGATGTGATATCTCAATGCTTCTAATACCAAACCTGAGACCCTTCCTATAACATGAGATGGGAATATCCAACTCCTTCCCATTCCAATCCTTAGACCCTTCCTACAGCATGCAATATGATATCTCAATGATTTTAATAAAAAACCTGAGACCCGTCCTATAACATGAGATGGGATATCCAACTCCTTCCCATTCCAATCCTGAGACACTTCCGATGGTAGAGATGTGATATCTCAATGTTTATACCAAACCTGAGACCCTTCCTATAACATGAGATGTGATATCCAACTCCTTCCCATTCCAATCCTGAGACCCTTCCTATAGCATGAGATGTGATATCCAACTCCATCCCATTCCAATCCTGAGACCCTTCCTATAGCATGAGATGTGATGTCTCAATGCTTCTAATACCAAACCTGAGATCCTTCCTTTAACATGAGATGTGATATCCAACTCCTTCCATTCCAATCCTTAGACCCTTCCTACAGCATGCAATATGATATCTCAATGATTTTAATAAAAAACCTGAGACCCGTCCTATAACATGAGATGCGATATCCAACTTCTTCCAAATCCAATACTGATACCCTTCCGATAGCATGAGATGTGATATCCCAATGCTTCTACCAAACCTGAGACCCATACTATGGCATGAGATGTGATATCAAACTCCTTCCCATTCCAATCCTGAGACCCTTCCTATAGCTTGAGGTGTGATATCCAACTCCTTCCCATTCCAATTCTGAGACCCTTCTTATACCATGAGACTTGATATCTCAATGCTTCTAATATTAAACCTGAGACCCGTCCTATAACATGAGATGTGATATCCAAATCCTTCCCCTTCCAAACCTTAGACCTTTCCTTTATCATGAGATGTGATATCCAACTCCTTCCCATTCCAATCCTGAGACCCTTCCGATATCATGAGATTTGTTATCTCAATGCTTCTAATATCAAACTTGAGACCCTCCCTATAGCATGAGATGTGACATCCAAGTCCTTCCCATTCCAATCCTGAGACCCTTCCTATAGCATGAGATGTGATATCTCTATGCTTCTAATACCAAACCTGAGACCCTTCCAATAACATGAGATGGGATATCCAACTCCTTCCCATTCCAATCCTGAGACCTTTCCGATAGCAGAGATGTGATATCTCAATGCTTATACCAAACCTGAGAACCTTCCTATGGCCTGAGATGTCATATACAACTCCTTCCCATTCCAATCCTGAGACCCTTCCTTTAGCATGAGATGTGATATCTCAATGCTTATACCAAATCTGTGACCCTTCCTATAGCATGAGATGTGATATCCAATTCCTTCCCATTCCAATCCTGAGACCCTTCCTATAGCATGAGATGTGATATCTCAATGCTTATACCAAACCTGAGAGCCTACCTATAACATGAGATGTGATATCCAAGTCTATCCCATTCCAATCCTTAGACCCTTCCTACAGCATGCGATGTGATATCTCAATAATTCTAATACCAAACCAGAGACTCTTCCTATAACATGAGATGGGATATCCAACTCCTTCCCATTCCAATCCTGAGCCGCTTCCGATAGCAGAGATGTGATATCTCAATGCTTATACCAAACCTGAGACCCTTCCTATAACATGAGATGTGATATCCAACTCCTTCCCGTTCCAAACCTGAGACACTAACTATAGCATATGTGATATCCAACTCCTTCCCATTCCAAACATGAGACCCTTCCTATAGCAAGAAAGTAATATCCAACTCCTACCCATTCCAATCCTGAGACCCTTCCTATAGCAAGAGATGTGATATCCAAATCCTTCCCATTCCAATCCTGAGACCCTTCCTATAACATGAGATGTGATATCCAACTCCTTCCCATTCCAACCTGAGACACTTCCTATAGCATGAGAAGGGATATCCAACTCCTTCCCAATCCAATCCTGAGACCCTTCCGATAGCAGAGATGTGATATCTCAATGCTTATACCAAACCTGAGACCCTTCCTATGGCATGAGATGTGATATCCAACTCCTTGCCATTCAAATCCTGAGACCCTTCCCATAGCATGAGAAGGGATATCCAACTCCTTCCCAATCCAATCCTGAGACCCTTCCGATAGCAGCGACGTGATATCTCAATGCTTCTACCAAACCTGAGACCCTTCCTTTAGCATGAGATGTGATATCCAAATCCTTCACATTCCAATCCTGAGACCCTTCCTATAGCATGAGATGTGATATCTCAATGCTTCTAATACCAAACCTGAGATCCTTCCTATAACATGAGATGTGATATCCAATTCCTTCCCATTCCAAACCTGAGACCCTTCCTATTGGATGACATGTGATATCCAACTCCTTCCCATTCCAACCTTGAGACCCTTCCTATAGCATGAGATGTGATGTCTCAATGCTTCTAATACCAAACCTGAGATCCTTCCTATAACATGAGATGTGATATCCAACTCCTTCTATTCCAATCCTGAGACCCGTCCTATAGCATGAGATGTGATATCTCAAGGCTTATACCAAACCTGAGACCCTTCCTATAGCATGAGATGTGATATCCAACTGCTTCCCATTCCAATCCTGAGACCCTTCCTATAGCATGCAATATGATATCTCAATGATTCTAATAACAAACCTGAGACCCGTCCTATAGCATGAGATATGATATCCAAGTCCTTCGCATTCCAATCCTGAGACCCTTCTATAACATGAAATGTGATATCCAACTCCTTCCCATTCCAACCTGAGACCATTCCTATAACATGAGATGGGATATCCAACTTCTTCCAAATCCAATACTGATACCCTTCCGATAGCATGAGATGTGATATCCCAATGCTTCTACCAAACCTGAGACCCATACTATGGCATGAGATGTGATATCAAACTCCTTCCCATTCCAATCCTGAGACCCTTCCTGTAGCTTGAGGTGTGATATCCAACTCCTTCCCATTCCAATTCTGAGACCCTTCTTATACCATGAGACTTGATATCTCAATGCTTCTAATATTAAACCTGAGACCCGTCCTATAACATGAGATGTGATATCCAAATCCTTCCCCTTCCAAACCTTAGACCCTTCCTTTATCATGAGATGTGATATCCAACTCCTTCCCATTCCAATCCTGAGACCCTTCCGATATCATGAGATTTGTTATCTCAATGCTTCTAATATCAAACTTGAGACCCTCCCTATAGCATGAGATGTGACATCCAAGTCCTTCCCATTCCAATCCTGAGACCCTTCCTATAGCATGAGATGTGATATCTCTATGCTTCTAATACCAAACCTGAGACCCTTCCTATAACATGAGATGGGATATCCAACTCCTTCCCATTCCAATCCTGAGACCTTTCCGATAGCAGAGATGTGATATCTCAATGCTTATACCAAACCTGAGAACCTTCCTATGGCCTGAGATGTCATATACAACTCCTTCCCATTCCAATCCTGAGACCCTTCCTTTAGCATGAGATGTGATATCTCAATGCTTATACCAAATCTGAGACCCTTCCTATAGCATGAGATGTGATATCCAATTCCTTCCCATTCCAATCCTGAGACCCTTCCTATAGCATGAGATGTGATATCTCAATGCTTATACCAAACCTGAGAGCCTACCTATAACATGAGATGTGATATCCAAGTCTATCCCATTCCAATCCTTAGACCCTTCCTACAGCATGCGATGTGATATCTCAATAATTCTAATACCAAACCAGAGACTCTTCCTATAACATGAGATGGGATATCCAACTCCTTCCCATTCCAATCCTGAGCCGCTTCCGATAGCAGAGATGTGATATCTCAATGCTTATACCAAACCTGAGACCCTTCCTATAACATGAGATGTGATATCCAACTCCTTCCCGTTCCAAACCTGAGACACTAACTATAGCATATGTGATATCCAACTCCTTCCCATTCCAAACATGAGACCCTTCCTATAGCAAGAAAGTAATATCCAACTCCTACCCATTCCAATCCTGAGACCCTTCCTATAGCAAGAGATGTGATATCCAAATCCTTCCCATTCCAATCCTGAGACCCTTCCTATAACATGAGATGTGATATCCAACTCCTTCCCATTCCAACCTGAGACACTTCCTATAGCATGAGAAGGGATATCCAACTCCTTCCCAATCCAATCCTGAGACCCTTCCGATAGCAGAGATGTGATATCTCAATGCTTATACCAAACCTGAGTCCCTTCCTATGGCATGAGATGTGATATCCAACTCCTTGCCATTCAAATCCTGAGACCCTTCCTATAGCATGAGAAGGGATATCCAACTCCTTCCCAATCCAATCCTGAGACCCTTCCGATAGCAGCGACGTGATATCTCAATGCTTCTACCAAACCTGAGACCCTTCCTTTAGCATGAGATGTGATATCCAAATCCTTCACATTCCAATCCTGAGACCCTTCCTATAGCATGAGATGTGATATCTCAATGCTTCTAATACCAAACCTGAGATCCTTCCTATAACATGAGATGTGATATCGAATTCCTTCCCATTCCAAACCTGAGACCCTTCCTATTGGATGAGATGTGATACCCAACTCCTTCCCATTCCAACCTTGAGACCCTTCCTATAGCATGAGATGTGATGTCTCAATGCTTCTAATACCAAACCTGAGATCCTTCCTATAACATGAGATGTGATATCCAACTCCTTCCATTCCAATCCTGAGACCCGTCCTATAGCATGAGATGTGATATCTCAAGGCTTATACCAAACCTGAGACCCTTCCTATAGCATGAGATGTGATATCCAACTGCTTCCCATTCCAATCCTGAGACCCTTCCTATAGCATGAGATGTGATATCTCAATGCTTCTAATACCAAACCTGAGATCCTTCCTCTAACATGAAATGTGATATCCAACTCCTTCCCTTTCCACACCTAAGAGCCTATCTATAGCATGAGATGTGATATCCAAGTCCTTCACATTCCAACCCTTAGACCCGTCCTACAGCATGCAATATGATATCTCAATGATTCTAATAACAAACCTGAGACCCGTCCTATAACATGAGATGGGATATCCAACTCCTTCCCATTCCAATCCTGAGACACTTCCGATAGCAGAGATGTGATATCTCAATGCTTATACCAAACCTGAGACCCTTCCTATAACATGAGATGTGATATCCAAATCCTTCCCGTTCCAAACCTGAGACCCTTCCTTTAGCATGAGATGTGATATCCAGCTCCTTCCCATTCCAATCCTGAGACACTTCCGATAGCATGAGATGTGATATCTCAATGCTTCTAATATCAAAACTGAGACCCTCCCTATAGCATGATATGTGATATCTAAGTCCTTCCCATTCCAATCCTGAGACCCTCCCTATAGCATGAGATGTGATATCCAACTCCTTCCCATTCCAATCCTGAGACCCTTCCTATAGCATGAGATATGATATCTCAATACTTCTAATACCAAACGTGAGATCCTTCCGATAACATGAGATGTGATATCCAAATCCTTCCCCTTCCAAACCTGAGACCCTCCCTTTAGCATGAAATGTGATATCCAACTCCTTCCTATTCCAATCCTGAGACTCTTCTGATAGCATGAGATGTGATATCTCAATGCTTCTAATACCAAACCTGAGATCCTTCCGATAGCATGAGATGTGATATCTCAATGCTTCTAATACCAAACCTGAGATCCTTCCTATAACATGAGATGTGATATCCAAATCCTTCCCCTTCCAAACCTGAGACCCTCCCTTTAGCATGAGATGTGATATCTAACTCCTTCCCATTCCATTCCTGAGACCCTTCTGATAGCATGAGATGTGATATCTCAATGCCTCTAATACCAAACCTGAGATCCTACCTCTAACATGAAATGAGATATCCAACTCTTTCCCCTTCCAAACCTGAGAGCCTTCCTATAGCATGAGATGTGATATCCAAGTCCTTCCCATTCCAATACTGAGACCCTTCCTATAGCTTGAGATGTGATATCCAACTCCTTCCCATTCCAATTCTGAGACCCTTCCTATAGCATGAGATGTGATATCTCAATGCTTATACCAAACCTGAGAGCCTACCTATAACATGAGATGTGATATCCAAGTCCATCCCATTCCAATCCTTAGACCCTTCCTACAGCATGCGATGTGATATCTCAATGATTCTAATACCAAACCAGAGACTCTTCCTATAACATGAGATGGGATATCCAACTCCTTCCCATTCCAATTCTGAGACCCTTCCTATACTATGAGACTTGATATCTCAATGCTTCTAATACCAAACCTGAGACCCGTAATATAACATGAGATGTGATATCCAAATCCTTCCCCTTCCAAACCTTAGACCCTTCCTTTATCATGAGATGTGATATCCAACTCCTTCCCATTCCAATCCTGAGACCCTTCCGATATCATGAGATGTGATATCTCAAAGCTTCTAATATCAAACTTGAGACCCTCCCTATAGCATGAGATGTGATATCCAAGTCCTTCCCATTCCAATCCTGAGACCCTTCCTATAGCATGAGATGTGATATCTCAATGCTTCTAATACCAAACCTGAGACCCTTCCTATAACATGAGATGGGAATATCCAACTCCTTCCCATTCCAATCTTGAGACCCTTCCGATAGCAGAGATGTGATATCTCAATGCTTATACCAAACCTGAGATCCTTCCTATAACATGAGATGTGATATCCAACTCCTTCCCATTCCAATCCTGAGACACTTCCTATAGCATGAGATGTGATATCTCACTGCTTATACCAAACCTGAGACACTTCCCATAGCAGGAGATGTGATATCCAACTCCTTCCCATTCCAATCCTCAGACCCTTCCTATAGCATGAGATGTGATATCTCAATGCTTCTAATGTCAAACTTGAGACCCTACCTATAGAATGAGATGTGATATCCAAGTCCTTCCCATTCCAATCCTGAGACACTTCCTATAGCATGAGATGTGATATCTCAATGCTTCTAATACCAAACTTGAGACTCTTCCTATAACATGAGATGGGATATCCAACTCCTTCCCATTCCAATCCTGAGACCCTTTTGATAGCAGAGATGTGATATCTCAATGTTTATACCAAACCTGAGACCCTTCCTACGGCATGAGATGTCATATTCAACTCCTTCCCATTCCAATCCTGAGACCCTTCCTATAGCATGAGATTTGATATCCAACTCCTTCCCATTCCAATCCTGAGACCCTTCCTATAGCATGAGATGTGATGTCTCAATGCTTCTAATACCAAACCTGAGATCCTTCCTATAACATGAGATCTGATATCCAACTCCTTCCATTCCAATCCTGAGACCCTTCCTATAGCATGAGATGTGATATCTCAATGCTTATACCAAACCTGAGACCCTTCCTATAGCATGAGATGTGATATCCAACTCCTTCCCATTCCAATCCTGAGACCCTTCCTATAGCATGAGATGTGATATCTCAATGCTTCTAATACCAAACCTGTGATCCTTCCTCTAACATGAAATGTGAGATCCAACTCCTTCCCTTTCCAAACCTAAGAGCCTATCTATAGCATGAGATGTGATATCCAAGTCCTTCACATTCCAACCCTTAGACCCTTCCTACAGCATGCAATATGATATCTCAATGATTCCAATAACAAACCTGAGACCCGTCCTATAACATGAGTAGGGATATCCAACTCCTTCCCATTCCAATCCTGAGACACTTCCGATAGCAGAGATGTGATATCTCAATGTTTATACCAAACCTGAGACCCTTCCTATAACATGAGATGTGATATCCAACTCCTTCCCGTTCCAAACCTGAGACCCTTCCTTTAGCATGAGATGTGATATCCAGCTCCTTCCCATTCCAATCCTGAGACACTTCCGATAGCATGAGATGTGATATCTCAATGCTTCTACCAAACCTGAGACCCTTCCTTTAGCATGAGATGTGATATCCAACTCCTTCCCATTCCAATCCTGAGACCCTTCCTATAGCATGAGATGTGATATCTCAATACTTCTAATACCAAACCTGAGATCCTTCCGATAACATGAGATGTGATATCTCAATACTTCTAATACCAAACCTGAGATCCATCCTATAACATGAGATGTGATATCCAACTCCTTCCCTTTCCAAACCTGAGAGCCGTTCTATAGCATGAGATGTGATAACCAGGTCCTTCCCATTCCAATCCTTAGACCCTTCCTACAGCATGCAATATGATATCTCAATGATTCTAATAACAAACCTGAGACCCGTCCTATAGCATGAGATATGATATCCAAGTCCTTCCCATTCCAATCCTGAGACCCTTCCTATAACACGAAATGTGATATCCAACTCCTTCCCATTCCAACCTGAGACCCTTCCTATAGCATGAGATGGGATATCCAACTTCTTCCAAATCCAATACTGATACCCTTCCGATAGCATGAGATGTGATATCCCAATGCTTCTACCAAACCTGAGACCCATACTATGGCATGAGATGTGATATCAAACTCCTTCCCATTCCAATCCTGAGACCCTTCCTGTAGCTTGAGGTGTGATATCCAACTCCTTCCCATTCCAATTCTGAGACCCTTCTTATACCATGAGACTTGATATCTCAATGCTTCTAATATTAAACCTGAGACCCGTCCTATAACATGAGATGTGATATCCAAATCCTTCCCCTTCCAAACCTTAGACCCTTCCTTTATCATGAGATGTGATATCCAACTCCTTCCCATTCCAATCCTGAGACCCTTCCGATATCATGAGATTTGTTATCTCAATGCTTCTAATATCAAACTTGAGACCCTCCCTATAGCATGAGATGTGACATCCAAGTCCTTCCCATTCCAATCCTGAGACCCTTCCTATAGCATGAGATGTGATATCTCTATGCTTCTAATACCAAACCTGAGACCCTTCCTATAACATGAGATGGGATATCCAACTCCTTCCCATTCCAATCCTGAGACCTTTCCGATAGCAGAGATGTGATATCTCAATGCTTATACCAAACCTGAGAACCTTCCTATGGCCTGAGATGTCATATACAACTCCTTCCCATTCCAATCCTGAGACCCTTCCTTTAGCATGAGATGTGATATCTCAATGCTTATACCAAATCTGAGACCCTTCCTATAGCATGAGATGTGATATCCAATTCCTTCCCATTCCAATCCTGAGACCCTTCCTATAGCATGAGATGTGATATCTCAATGCTTATACCAAACCTGAGAGCCTACCTATAACATGAGATGTGATATCCAAGTCTATCCCATTCCAATCCTTAGACCCTTCCTACAGCATGCGATGTGATATCTCAATAATTCTAATACCAAACCAGAGACTCTTCCTATAACATGAGATGGGATATCCAACTCCTTCCCATTCCAATCCTGAGCCGCTTCCGATAGCAGAGATGTGATATCTCAATGCTTATACCAAACCTGAGACCCTTCCTATAACATGAGATGTGATATCCAACTCCTTCCCGTTCCAAACCTGAGACACTAACAATAGCATATGTGATATCCAATTCCTTCCCATTCCAAACATGAGACCCTTCCTATAGCAAGAAAGTAATATCCAACTCCTACCCATTCCAATCCTGAGACCCTTCCTATAGCAAGAGATGTGATATCCAAATCCTTCCCATTCCAATCCTGAGACCCTTCCTATAACATGAGATGTGATATCCAACTCCTTCCCATTCCAACCTGAGACACTTCCTATAGCATGAGAAGGGATATCCAACTCCTTCCCAATCCAATCCTGAGACCCTTCCGATAGCAGAGATGTGATATCTCAATGCTTATACCAAACCTGAGTCCCTTCCTATGGCATGAGATGTGATATCCAACTCCTTGCCATTCAAATCCTGAGACCCTTCCTATAGCATGAGAAGGGATATCCAACTCCTTCCCAATCCAATCCTGAGACCCTTCCGATAGCAGCGACGTGATATCTCAATGCTTCTGCCAAACCTGAGACCCTTCCTTTAGCATGAGATGTGATATCCAAATCCTTCACATTCCAATCCTGAGACCCTTCCTATAGCATGAGATGTGATATCTCAATGCTTCTAATACCAAACCTGAGATCCTTCCTATAACATGAGATGTGATATCGAATTCCTTCCCATTCCAAACCTGAGACCCTTCCTATTGGATGAGATGTGATATCCAACTCCTTCCCATTCCAACCTTGAGACCCTTCCTATAGCATGAGATGTGATGTCTCAATGCTTCTAATACCAAACCTGAGATCCTTCCTATAACATGAGATGTGATATCCAACTCCTTCCATTCCAATCCTGAGACCCGTCCTATAGCATGAGATGTGATATCTCAAGGCTTATACCAAACCTGAGACCCTTCCTATAGCATGAGATGTGATATCCAACTGCTTCCCATTCCAATCCTGAGACCCTTCCTATAGCATGAGATGTGATATCTCAATGCTTCTAATACCAAACCTGAGATCCTTCCTCTAACATGAAATGTGATATCCAACTCCTTCCCTTTCCAAACCTAAGAGCCTATCTATAGCATGAGATGTGATATCCAAGTCCTTCACATTCCAACCCTTAGACCCTTCCTACAGCATGCAATATGATATCTCAATGATTCTAATAACAAACCTGAGACCTGTCCTATAACATGAGATGGGATATCCAACTCCTTCCCATTCCAATCCTGAGACACTTCCGATAGCAGAGATGTGATATCTCAATGCTTATACCAAACCTGAGACCCTTCCTATAACATGAGATGTGATATCCAAATCCTTCCCGTTCCAAACCTGAGACCCTTCCTTTAGCATGAGATGTGATATCCAGCTCCTTCCCATTCCAATCCTGAGACACTTCCGATAGCATGAGATGTGATATCTCAATGCTTCTAATATCAAAACTGAGACCCTCCCTATAGCATGATATGTGATATCTAAGTCCTTCCCATTCCAATCCTGAGACCCTCCCTATAGCATGAGATGTGATATCCAACTCCTTCCCATTCCAATCCTGAGACCCTTCCTATAGCATGAGATATGATATCTCAATACTTCTAATACCAAACGTGAGATCCTTCCGATAACATGAGATGTGATATCCAAATCCTTCCCCTTCCAAACCTGAGACCCTCCCTTTAGCATGAAATGTGATATCCAACTCCTTCCTATTCCAATCCTGAGACTCTTCTGATAGCATGAGATGTGATATCTCAATGCTTCTAATACCAAACCTGAGATCCTTCCGATAGCATGAGATGTGATATCTCAATGCTTCTAATACCAAACCTGAGATCCTTCCTATAACATGAGATGTGATATCCAAATCCTTCCCCTTCCAAACCTGAGACCCTCCCTTTAGCATGAGATGTGATATCTAACTCCTTCCCATTCCATTCCTGAGACCCTTCTGATAGCATGAGATGTGATATCTCAATGCCTCTAATACCAAACCTGAGATCCTACCTCTAACATGAAATGAGATATCCAACTCTTTCCCCTTCCAAACCTGAGAGCCTTCCTATAGCATGAGATGTGATATCCAAGTCCTTCCCATTCCAATACTGAGACCCTTCCTATAGCTTGAGATGTGATATCCAACTCCTTCCCATTCCAATTCTGAGACCCTTCCTATAGCATGAGATCTGATATCTCAATGCTTATACCAAACCTGAGAGCCTACCTATAACATGAGATGTGATATCCAAGTCCATCCCATTCCAATCCTTAGACCCTTCCTACAGCATGCGATGTGATATCTCAATGATTCTAATACCAAACCAGAGACTCTTCCTATAACATGAGATGGGATATCCAACTCCTTCCCATTCCAATTCTGAGACCCTTCCTATACTATGAGACTTGATATCTCAATGCTTCTAATACCAAACCTGAGACCCGTAATATAACATGAGATGTGATATCCAAATCCTTCCCCTTCCAAACCTTAGACCCTTCCTTTATCATGAGATGTGATATCCAACTCCTTCCCATTCCAATCCCGAGACCCTTCCGATATCATGAGATGTGATATCTCAAAGCTTCTAATATCAAACTTGAGACCCTCCCTATAGCATGAGATGTGATATCCAAGTCCTTCCCATTCCAATCCTGAGACCCTTCCTATAGCATGAGATGTGATATCTCAATGCTTCTAATACCAAACCTGAGACCCTTCCTATAACATGAGATGGGAATATCCAACTCCTTCCCATTCCAATCTTGAGACCCTTCCGATAGCAGAGATGTGATATCTCAATGCTTATACCAAACCTGAGATCCTTCCTATAACATGAGATGTGATATCCAACTCCTTCCCATTCCAATCCTGAGACACTTCCTATAGCATGAGATGTGATATCTCACTGCTTATACCAAACCTGAGACACTTCCCATAGCAGGAGATGTGATATCCAACTCCTTCCCATTCCAATCCTCAGACCCTTCCTATAGCATGAGATGTGATATCTCAATGCTTCTAATGTCAAACTTGAGACCCTACCTATAGAATGAGATGTGATATCCAAGTCCTTCCCATTCCAATCCTGAGACACTTCCTATAGCATGAGATGTGATATCTCAATGCTTCTAATACCAAACTTGAGACTCTTCCTATAACATGAGATGGGATATCCAACTCCTTCCCATTCCAATCCTGAGACCCTTTTGATAGCAGAGATGTGATATCTCAATGTTTATACCAAACCTGAGACCCTTCCTACGGCATGAGATGTCATATTCAACTCCTTCCCATTCCAATCCTGAGACCCTTCCTATAGCATGAGATTTGATATCCAACTCCTTCCCATTCCAATCCTGAGACCCTTCCTATAGCATGAGATGTGATGTCTCAATGCTTCTAATACCAAACCTGAGATCCTTCCTATAACATGAGATCTGATATCCAACTCCTTCCATTCCAATCCTGAGACCCTTCCTATAGCATGAGATGTGATATCTCAATGCTTATACCAAACCTGAGACCCTTCCTATAGCATGAGATGTGATATCCAACTCCTTCCCATTCCAATCCTGAGACCCTTCCTATAGCATGAGATGTGATATCTCAATGCTTCTAATACCAAACCTGAGATCCTTCCTCTAACATGAAATGTGAGATCCAACTCCTTCCCTTTCCAAACCTAAGAGCCTATCTATAGCATGAGATGTGATATCCAAGTCCTTCACATTCCAACCCTTAGACCCTTCCTACAGCATGCAATATGATATCTCAATGATTCCAATAACAAACCTGAGACCCGTCCTATAACATGAGTAGGGATATCCAACTCCTTCCCATTCCAATCCTGAGACACTTCCGATAGCAGAGATGTGATATCTCAATGTTTATACCAAACCTGAGACCCTTCCTATAACATGAGATGTGATATCCAACTCCTTCCCGTTCCAAACCTGAGACCCTTCCTTTAGCATGAGATGTGATATCCAGCTCCTTCCCATTCCAATCCTGAGACACTTCCGATAGCATGAGATGTGATATCTCAATGCTTCTACCAAACCTGAGACCCTTCCTTTAGCATGAGATGTGATATCCAACTCCTTCCCATTCCAATCCTGAGACCCTTCCTATAGCATGAGATGTGATATCTCAATACTTCTAATACCAAACCTGAGATCCTTCCGATAACATGAGATGTGATATCTCAATACTTCTAATACCAAACCTGAGATCCATCCTATAACATGAGATGTGATATCCAACTCCTTCCCTTTCCAAACCTGAGAGCCGTTCTATAGCATGAGATGTGATAACCAGGTCCTTCCCATTCCAATCCTTAGACCCTTCCTACAGCATGCAATATGATATCTCAATGATTCTAATAACAAACCTGAGACCCGTCCTATAGCATGAGATATGATATCCAAGTCCTTCCCATTCCAATCCTGAGACCCTTCCTATAACACGAAATGTGATATCCAACTCCTTCCCATTCCAAACTGAGACCCTTCCTATAGCATGAGATGGGATATCCAACTTCTTCCAAATCCAATACTGATACCCTTCCGATAGCATGAGATGTGATATCCCAATGCTTCTACCAAACCTGAGACCCATACTATGGCATGAGATGTGATATCAAACTCCTTCCCATTCCAATCCTGAGACCCTTCCTATAGCTTGAGGTGTGATATCCAACTCCTTCCCATTCCAATTCTGAGACCCTTCTTATACCATGAGACTTGATATCTCAATGCTTCTAATATTAAACCTGAGACCCGTCCTATAACATGAGATGTGATATCCAAATCCTTCCCCTTCCAAACCTTAGACCCTTCCTTTATCATGAGATGTGATATCCAACTCCTTCCCATTCCAATCCTGAGACCCTTCCGATATCATGAGATGTGATATCTCAAAGCTTCTAATATCAAACTTGAGACCCTCCCTATAGCATGAGATGTGATATCCAAGTCCTTCCCATTCCAATCCTGAGACCCTTCCTATAGCATGAGATGTGATATCTCAATGCTTCTAATACCAAACCTGAGACCCTTCCTATAACATGAGATGGGAATATCCAACTCCTTCCCATTCCAATCTTGAGACCCTTCCGATAGCAGAGATGTGATATCTCAATGCTTATACCAAACCTGAGATCCTTCCTATAACATGAGATGTGATATCCAAGTCCTTCCCATTCCAATCCTGAGACACTTCCTATAGCATGAGATGTGATATCCCACTGCTTATACCAAACCTGAGACACTTCCCATAGCAGGAGATGTGATATCCAACTCCTTCCCATTCCAATCCTCAGACCCTTCCTATAGCATGAGATGTGATATCTCAATGCTTCTAATGTCAAACTTGAGACCCTACCTATAGAATGAGATGTGATATCCAAGTCCTTCCCATTCCAATCCTGAGACACTTCCTATAGCATGAGATGTGATATATCAATGCTTCTAATACCAAACTTGAGACTCTTCCTATAACATGAGATGGGATATCCAACTCCTTCCCATTCCAATCCTGAGACCCTTTTGATAGCAGAGATGTGATATCTCAATGTTTATACCAAACCTGAGACCCTTCCTACGGCATGAGATGTCATATTCAACTCCTTCCCATTCCAATCCTGAGACCCTTCCTATAGCATGAGATTTGATATCCAACTCCTTCCCATTCCAATCCTGAGACCCTTCCTATAGCATGAGATGTGATGTCTCAATGCTTCTAATACCAAACCTGAGATCCTTCCTATAACATGAGATCTGATATCCAACTCCTTCCATTCCAATCCTGAGACCCTTCCTATAGCATGAGATGTGATATCTCAATGCTTATACCAAACCTGAGACCCTTCCTATAGCATGAGATGTGATATCCAACTCCTTCCCATTCCAATCCTGAGACCCTTCCTATAGCATGAGATGTGATATCTCAATGCTTCTAATACCAAACCTGAGATCCTTCCTCTAACATGAAATGTGAGATCCAACTCCTTCCCTTTCCAAACCTAAGAGCCTATCTATAGCATGAGATGTGATATCCAAGTCCTTCACATTCCAACCCTTAGACCCTTCCTACAGCATGCAATATGATATCTCAATGATTCCAATAACAAACCTGAGACCCGTCCTATAACATGAGTAGGGATATCCAACTCCTTCCCATTCCAATCCTGAGACACTTCCGATAGCAGAGATGTGATATCTCAATGTTTATACCAAACCTGAGACCCTTCCTATAACATGAGATGTGATATCCAACTCCTTCCCGTTCCAAACCTGAGACCCTTCCTTTAGCATGAGATGTGATATCCAGCTCCTTCCCATTCCAATCCTGAGACACTTCCGATAGCATGAGATGTGATATCTCAATGCTTCTACCAAACCTGAGACCCTTCCTTTAGCATGAGATGTGATATCCAACTCCTTCCCATTCCAATCCTGAGACCCTTCCTATAGCATGAGATGTGATATCTCAATACTTCTAATACCAAACCTGAGATCCTTCCGATAACATGAGATGTGATATCTCAATACTTCTAATACCAAACCTGAGATCCATCCTATAACATGAGATGTGATATCCAACTCCTTCCCTTTCCAAACCTGAGAGCCGTTCTATAGCATGAGATGTGATAACCAGGTCCTTCCCATTCCAATCCTTAGACCCTTCCTACAGCATGCAATATGATATCTCAATGATTCTAATAACAAACCTGAGACCCGTCCTATAGCATGAGATATGATATCCAAGTCCTTCCCATTCCAATCCTGAGACCCTTCCTATAACACGAAATGTGATATCCAACTCCTTCCCATTCCAACCTGAGACCCTTCCTATAGCATGAGATGGGATATCCAACTTCTTCCAAATCCAATACTGATACCCTTCCGATAGCATGAGATGTGATATCCCAATGTTTCTACCAAACCTGAGACCCATACTATGGCATGAGATGTGATATCAAACTCCTTCCCATTCCAATCCTGAGACCCTTCCTATAGCTTGAGGTGTGATATCCAACTCCTTCCCATTCCAATTCTGAGACCCTTCTTATACCATGAGACTTGATATCTCAATGCTTCTAATATTAAACCTGAGACCCGTCCTATAACATGAGATGTGATATCCAAATCCTTCCCCTTCCAAACCTTAGACCCTTCCTTTATCATGAGATGTGATATCCAACTCCTTCCCATTCCAATCCTGAGACCCTTCCGATATCATGAGATTTGTTATCTCAATGCTTCTAATATCAAACTTGAGACCCTACCTATAGCATGAGATGTGACATCCAAGTCCTTCCCATTCCAATCCTGAGACCCTTCCTATAGCATGAGATGTGATATCTCTATGCTTCTAATACCAAACCTGAGACCCTTCCTATAACATGAGATGGGATATCCAACTCCTTCCCATTCCAATCCTGAGACCTTTCCGATAGCAGAGATGTGATATCTCAATGCTTATACCAAACCTGAGAACCTTCCTATGGCCTGAGATGTCATATACAACTCCTTCCCATTCCAATCCTGAGACCCTTCCTTTAGCATGAGATGTGATATCTCAATGCTTATACCAAATCTGAGACCCTTCCTATAGCATGAGATGTGATATCCAATTCCTTCCCATTCCAATCCTGTGACCCTTCCTATAGCATGAGATGTGATATCTCAATGCTTATAGCAAACCTGAGAGCCTACCTATAACATGAGATGTGATATCCAAGTCCATCCCATTCCAATCCTTAGACCCTTCCTACAGCATGCGATGTGATATCTCAATGATTCTAATACCAAACCAGAGACTCTTCCTATAACATGAGATGGGATATCCAACTCCTTCCCATTCCAATCCTGAGCCGCTTCCGATAGCAGAGATGTGATATCTCAATGCTTATACCAAACCTGAGACCCTTCCTATAACATGAGATGTGATATCCAACTCCTTCCCATTCCAAACCTGAGACACTAACTATAGCATATGTGATATCCAACTCCTTCCCATTCCAAACATGAGACCCTTCCTATAGCAAGAAAGTAATATCCAACTCCTACCCATTCCAATCCTGAGACCCTTCCTATAGCAAGAGATGTGATATCCAAATCCTTCCCATTCCAATCCTGAGACCCTTCCTATAACATGAGATGTGATATCCAACTCCTTCCCATTCCAACCTGAGACACTTCCTATAGCATGAGAAGGGATATCCAACTCATTCCCAATCCAATCCTGAGACCCTTCCGATAGCAGAGATGTGATATCTCAATGCTTATACCAAACCTGAGACCCTTCCTATGGCATGAGATGTGATATCCAACTCCTTGCCATTCAAATCCTGAGACCCTTCCTATAGCATGAGAAGGGATATCCAACTCCTTCCCAATCCAATCCTGAGACCCTTCCGATACAGCGACGTGATATCTCAATGCTTCTACCAAACCTGAGACCCTTCCTTTAGCATGAGATGTGATATCCAAATCCTTCACATTCCAATCCTGAGACCCTTCCTATAGCATGAGATGTGATATCTCAATGCTTCTAATACCAAACCTGAGATCCTTCCTATAACATGAGATGTGATATCCAATTCCTTCCCATTCCAAACCTGAGACCCTTCCTATTGGATGAGATGTGATATCCAACTCCTTCCCATTCCAACCCTGAGACCCTTCCTATAGCATGAGATGTGATGTCTCAATGCTTCTAATACCAAACCTGAGATCCTTCCTATAACATGAGATGTGATATCCAACTCCTTCCATTCCAATCCTGAGACCCGTCCTATAGCATGAGATGTGATATCTCAATGCTTATACCAAACCTGAGACCCTTCCTATAGCATGAGATGTGATATCCAACTGCTTCCCATTCCAATCCTGAGACCCTTCCTATAGCATGAGATGTGATATCTCAATGCTTCTAATACCAAACCTGAGATCCTTCCTCTAACATGAAATGTGATATCCAACTCCTTCCCTTTCCAAACCTAAGAGCCTATCTATAGCATGAGATGTGATATCCAAGTCCTTCACATTCCAACCCTTAGACCCTTCCTACAGCATGCAATATGATATCTCAATGATTCTAATAACAAACCTGAGACCCGTCCTATAACATGAGATGGGATATCCAACTCCTTCCCATTCCAATCCTGAGACACTTCCGATAGCAGAGATGTGATATCTCAATGCTTATACCAAACCTGAGACCCTTCCTATAACATGAGATGTGATATCCAAATCCTTCCCGTTCCAAACCTGAGACCCTTCCTTTAGCATGAGATGTGATATCCAGCTCCTTCCCATTCCAATCCTGAGACACTTCCGATAGCATGAGATGTGATATCTCAATGCTTCTAATATCAAAACTGAGACCCTCCCTATAGCATGATATGTGATATCTAAGTCCTTCCCATTCCAATCCCGAGACCCTCCCTATAGCATGAGATGTGATATCCAACTCCTTCCCATTCCAATCATGAGACCCTTCCTATAGCATGAGATGTGATATCTCAATGCTTCTACCAAACCTGAGACCCTTCCTTTAGCATGAGATGTGATATACAACTCCTTCCCATTCCAATCCTGAGACCCTTCCGATATCATGAGATGTGATATCTCAAAGCTTCTAATATCAAACTTGAGACCCTCCCTATAGCATGAGATGTGATATCCAAGTCCTTCCTATTCCAATCCTGAGACCCTTCCTATAGCATGAGATGTGATATCTCAATGCTTCTAATACCAAACCTGAGACCCTTCCTATAACATGAGATGGGAATATCCAACTCCTTCCCATTCCAATCTTGAGACCCTTCCGATAGCAGAGATGTGATATCTCAATGCTTATACCAAACCTGAGATCCTTCCTATAACATGAGATGTGATATCCAAGTCCTTCCCATTCCAATCCTGAGACACTTCCTATAGCATGAGATGTGATATCTCACTGCTTATACCAAACCTGAGACACTTCCCATAGCAGGAGATGTGATATCCAACTCCTTCCCATTCCAATCCTCAGACCCTTCCTATAGCATGAGATGTGATATCTCAATGCTTCTAATGTCAAACTTGAGACCCTACCTATAGAATGAGATGTGATATCCAAGTCCTTCCCATTCCAATCCTGAGACACTTCCTATAGCATGAGATGTGATATCTCAATGCTTCTAATACCAAACTTGAGACTCTTCCTATAACATGAGATGGGATATCCAACTCCTTCCCATTCCAATCCTGAGACCCTTTTGATAGCAGAGATGTGATATCTCAATGTTTATACCAAACCTGAGACCCTTCCTACGGCATGAGATGTCATATTCAACTCCTTCCCATTCCAATCCTGAGACCCTTCCTATAGCATGAGATTTGATATCCAACTCCTTCCCATTCCAATCCTGAGACCCTTCCTATAGCATGAGATGTGATGTCTCAATGCTTCTAATACCAAACCTGAGATCCTTCCTATAACATGAGATCTGATATCCAACTCCTTCCATTCCAATCCTGAGACCCTTCCTATAGCATGAGATGTGATATCTCAATGCTTATACCAAACCTGAGACCCTTCCTATAGCATGAGATGTGATATCCAACTCCTTCCCATTCCAATCCTGAGACCCTTCCTATAGCATGAGATGTGATATCTCAATGCTTCTAATACCAAACCTGAGATCCTTCCTCTAACATGAAATGTGAGATCCAACTCCTTCCCTTTCCAAACCTAAGAGCCTATCTATAGCATGAGATGTGATATCCAAGTCCTTCACATTCCAACCCTTAGACCCTTCCTACAGCATGCAATATGATATCTCAATGATTCCAATAACAAACCTGAGACCCGTCCTATAACATGAGTAGGGATATCCAACTCCTTCCCATTCCAATCCTGAGACACTTCCGATAGCAGAGATGTGATATCTCAATGTTTATACCAAACCTGAGACCCTTCCTATAACATGAGATGTGATATCCAACTCCTTCCCGTTCCAAACCTGAGACCCTTCCTTTAGCATGAGATGTGATATCCAGCTCCTTCCCATTCCAATCCTGAGACACTTCCGATAGCATGAGATGTGATATCTCAATGCTTCTACCAAACCTGAGACCCTTCCTTTAGCATGAGATGTGATATCCAACTCCTTCCCATTCCAATCCTGAGACCCTTCCTATAGCATGAGATGTGATATCTCAATACTTCTAATACCAAACCTGAGATCCTTCTGATAACATGAAATGTGATATCCAACTCCTTCCCTTTCCAAACCTAAGAGCCTATCTATAGCATGAGATGTGATATCCAAGTCCTTCACATTCCAACCCTTAGACCCTTCCTACAGCATGCAATATGATATCTCAATGATTCTAATAACAAACCTGAGACCCGTCCTATAACATGAGATGGGATATCCAACTCCTTCCCATTCCAATCCTGAGACACTTCCGATAGCAGAGATGTGATATCTCAATGCTTATACCAAACCTGAGACCCTTCCTATAACATGAGATGTGATATCCAAATCCTTCCCGTTCCAAACCTGAGACCCTTCCTTTAGCATGAGATGTGATATCCAGCTCCTTCCCATTCCAATCCTGAGACACTTCCGATAGCATGAGATGTGATATCTCAATGCTTCTAATATCAAAACTGAGACCCTCCCTATAGCATGATATGTGATATCTAAGTCCTTCCCATTCCAATCCCGAGACCCTCCCTATAGCATGAGATGTGATATCCAACTCCTTCCCATTCCAATCATGAGACCCTTCCTATAGCATGAGATGTGATATCTCAATGCTTCTACCAAACCTGAGA
Source organism: Ambystoma mexicanum (assembly GCF_040938575.1). NCBI lineage: Eukaryota > Metazoa > Chordata > Amphibia > Caudata > Ambystomatidae > Ambystoma > Ambystoma mexicanum. The sequence goes on along the minus strand of NW_027182495.1, from coordinate 136,857 downwards.
CCCTTCCTTTAGCATGAGATGTGATATACAACTCCTTCCCATTCCAATCCTGAGACCCTTCCTATAGCATGAGATGTGATATCTCAATACTTCTAATACCAAACCTGAGATCCTTCCGATAACATGAGATGTGATATCTCAATACTTCTAATACCAAACCTGAGATCCATCCTATAACATGAGATGTGATATCCAACTCCTTCCCTTTCCAAACCTGAGAGCCGTTCTATAGCATGAGATGTGATAACCAGGTCCTTCCCATTCCAATCCTTAGACCCTTCCTACAGCATGCAATATGATATCTCAATGATTCTAATAACAAACCTGAGACCCGTCCTATAGCATGAGATATGATATCCAAGTCCTTCCCATTCCAATCCTGAGACCCTTCCTATAACACGAAATGTGATATCCAACTCCTTCCCATTCCAACCTGAGACCCTTCCTATAGCATGAGATGGGATATCCAACTTCTTCCAAATCCAATACTGATACCCTTCCGATAGCATGAGATGTGATATCCCAATGCTTCTACCAAACCTGAGACCCATACTATGGCATGAGATGTGATATCAAACTCCTTCCCATTCCAATCCTGAGACCCTTCCTATAGCTTGAGGTGTGATATCCAACTCCTTCCCATTCCAATTCTGAGACCCTTCTTATACCATGAGACTTGATATCTCAATGCTTCTAATATTAAACCTGAGACCCGTCCTATAACATGAGATGTGATATCCAAATCCTTCCCCTTCCAAACCTTAGACCCTTCCTTTATCATGAGATGTGATATCCAACTCCTTCCCATTCCAATCCTGAGACCCTTCCGATATCTTGAGATTTGTTATCTCAATGCTTCTAATATCAAACTTGAGACCCTACCTATAGCATGAGATGTGACATCCAAGTCCTTCCCATTCCAATCCTGAGACCCTTCCTATAGCATGAGATGTGATATCTCTATGCTTCTAATACCAAACCTGAGACCCTTCCTATAACATGAGATGGGATATCCAACTCCTTCCCATTCCAATCCTGAGACCTTTCCGATAGCAGAGATGTGATATCTCAATGCTTATACCAAACCTGAGAACCTTCCTATGGCCTGAGATGTCATATACAACTCCTTCCCATTCCAATCCTGAGACCCTTCCTTTAGCATGAGATGTGATATCTCAATGCTTATACCAAATCTGAGACCCTTCCTATAGCATGAGATGTGATATCCAATTCCTTCCCATTCCAATCCTGTGACCCTTCCTATAGCATGAGATGTGATATCTCAATGCTTATAGCAAACCTGAGAAGCTACCTATAACATGAGATGTGATATCCAAGTCCATCCCATTCCAATCCTTAGACCCTTCCTACAGCATGCTATGTGATATCTCAATGATTCTAATACCAAACCAGAGACTCTTCCTATAACATGAGATGGGATATCCAACTCCTTCCCATTCCAATCCTGAGCCGCTTCCGATAGCAGAGATGTGATATCTCAATGCTTATACCAAACCTGAGACCCTTCCTATAACATGAGATGTGATATCCAACTCCTTCCCGTTCCAAACCTGAGACACTAACTATAGCATATGTGATATCCAACTCCTTCCCATTCCAAACATGAGACCCTTCCTATAGCAAGAAAGTAATATCCAACTCCTACCCATTCCAATCCTGAGACCCTTCCTATAGCAAGAGATGTGATATCCAAATCCTTCCCATTCCAATCCTGAGACCCTTCCTATAACATGAGATGTGATATCCAACTCCTTCCCATTCCAACCTGAGACACTTCCTATAGCATGAGAAGGGATATCCAACTCCTTCCCAATCCAATCCTGAGACCCTTCCGATAGCAGAGATGTGATATCTCAATGCTTATACCAAACCTGAGACCCTTCCTATGGCATGAGATGTGATATCCAACTCCTTGCCATTCAAATCCTGAGACCCTTCCTATAGCATGAGAAGGGATATCCAACTCCTTCCCAATCCAATCCTGAGACCCTTCCGATAGCAGCGACGTGATATCTCAATGCTTCTACCAAACCTGAGACCCTTCCTTTAGCATGAGATGTGATATCCAAATCCTTCACATTCCAATCCTGAGACCCTTCCTATAGCATGAGATGTGATATCTCAATGCTTCTAATACCAAACCTGAGATCCTTCCTATAACATGAGATGTGATATCCAATTCCTTCCCATTCCAAACCTGAGACCCTTCCTATTGGATGAGATGTGATATCCAACTCCTTCCCATTCCAACCCTGAGACCCTTCCTATAGCATGAGATGTGATGTCTCAATGCTTCTAATACCAAACCTGAGATCCTTCCTATAACATGAGATGTGATATCCAACTCCTTCCATTCCAATCCTGAGACCCGTCCTATAGCATGAGATGTGATATCTCAATGCTTATACCAAACCTGAGACCCTTCCTATAGCATGAGATGTGATATCCAACTGCTTCTCATTCCAATCCTGAGACCCTTCCTATAGCATGAGATGCGATATCTCAATGCTTCTAATACCAAACCTGAGATCCTTCCTCTAACATGAAATGTGATATCCAACTCCTTCCCTTTCCAAACCTAAGAGCCTATCTATAGCATGAGATGTGATATCCAAGTCCTTCACATTCCAACCCTTAGACCCTTCCTACAGCATGCAATATGATATCTCAATGATTCTAATAACAAACCTGAGACCCGTCCTATAACATGAGATGGGATATCCAACTCCTTCCCATTCCAATCCTGAGACACTTCCGATAGCAGAGATGTGATATCTCAATGCTTATACCAAACCTGAGACCCTTCCTATAACATGAGATGTGATATCCAAATCCTTCCCGTTCCAAACCTGAGACCCTTCCTTTAGCATGAGATGTGATATCCAGCTCCTTCCCATTCCAATCCTGAGACACTTCCGATAGCATGAGATGTGATATCTCAATGCTTCTAATATCAAAACTGAGACCCTCCCTATAGCATGATATGTGATATCTAAGTCCTTCCCATTCCAATCCTGAGACCCTCCCTATAGCATGAGATGTGATATCCAACTCCTTCCCATTCCAATCCTGAGACCCTTCCTATAGCATGAGATATGATATCTCAATACTTCTAATACCAAACGTGAGATCCTTCCGATAACATGAGATGTGATATCCAAATCCTTCCCCTTCCAAACCTGAGACCCTCCCTTTAGCATGAAATGTGATATCCAACTCCTTCCTATTCCAATCCTGAGACTCTTCTGATAGCATGAGATGTGATATCTCAATGCTTCTAATACCAAACCTGAGATCCTTCCGATAGCATGAGATGTGATATCTCAATGCTTCTAATACCAAACCTGAGATCCTTCCTATAACATGAGATGTGATATCCAAATCCTTCCCCTTCCAAACCTGAGACCCTCCCTTTAGCATGAGATGTGATATCTAACTCCTTCCCATTCCATTCCTGAGACCCTTCTGATAGCATGAGATGTGATATCTCAATGCCTCTAATACCAAACCTGAGATCCTACCTCTAACATGAAATGAGATATCCAACTCTTTCCCCTTCCAAACCTGAGAGCCTTCCTATAGCATGAGATGTGATATCCAAGTCCTTCCCATTCCAATACTGAGACCCTTCCTATAGCTTGAGATGTGATATCCAACTCCTTCCCATTCCAATTCTGAGACCCTTCCTATAGCATGAGATGTGATATCTCAATGCGTATACCAAACCTGAGAGCCTACCTATAGCATGAGATGTGATATCCAAGTCCATCCCATTCCAATCCTTAGACCCTTCCTACAGCATGCGATGTGATATCTCAATGATTCTAATACCAAACCAGAGACTCTTCCTATAACATGAGATGGGATATCCAACTCCTTCCCATTCCAATTCTGAGACCCTTCCTATACTATGAGACTTGATATCTCAATGCTTCTAATACCAAACCTGAGACCCGTAATATAACATGAGATGTGATATCCAAATCCTTCCCCTTCCAAACCTTAGACCCTTCCTTTATCATGAGATGTGATATCCAACTCCTTCCCATTCCAATCCTGAGACCCTTCCGATATCATGAGATGTGATATCTCAAAGCTTCTAATATCAAACTTGAGACCCTCCCTATAGCATGAGATGTGATATCCAAGTCCTTCCCATTCCAATCCTGAGACCCTTCCTATAGCATGAGATGTGATATCTCAATGCTTCTAATACCAAACCTGAGACCCTTCCTATAACATGAGATGGGAATATCCAACTCCTTCCCATTCCAATCTTCAGACCCTTCCGATAGCAGAGATGTGATATCTCAATGCTTATACCACACCTGAGATCCTTCCTATAACATGAGATGTGATATCCAACTCCTTCCCATTCCAATCCTGAGACACTTCCTATAGCATGAGATGTGATATCTCACTGCTTATACCATACCTGAGACCCTTCCCATAGCAGATGTGATATCCAACTCCTTCCCATTCCAATCCTCAGACCCTTCCTATAGCATGAGATGTGATATCTCAATGCTTCTAATGTCAAACTTGAGACCCTACCTATAGCAGGAGATGTGATATCCAAGTCCTTCCCATTCCAATCCTGAGACACTTCCTATAGCATGAGATGTGATATCTCAATGCTTCTAATACCAAACCTGAGACACTTCCTATAACATGAGATGGGATATCCAACTCCTTCCAATTCCAATCCTGAGACCCTTTTGATAGCAGAGATGTGATATCTCAATGTTTATACCAAACCTGAGACCCTTCCTACGGCATGAGATGTCATATTCAACTCCTACCCATTCCAATCCTGAGACCCTTCCTATAGCATGAGATTTGATATCCAACTCCTTCCCATTCCAATCCTGAGACCCTTCCTATAGCATGAGATGTGATGTCTCAATGCTTCTAATACCAAACCTGAGACCCTTCCTATAACATGAGATGGGAATATCCAACTCCTTCCCATTCCAATCTTGAGACCCTTCCGATAGCAGAGATGTGATATCTCAATGCTTATACCAAACCTGAGATCCTTCCTATAACATGAGATGTGATATCCAACTCCTTCCCATTCCAATCCTGAGACACTTCCTATAGCATGAGATGTGATATCTCACTGCTTATACCAAACCTGAGACACTTCCCATAGCAGGAGATGTGATATCCAACTCCTTCCCATTCCAATCCTCAGACCCTTCCTATAGCATGAGATGTGATATCTCAATGCTTCTAATGTCAAACTTGAGACCCTACCTATAGAATGAGATGTGATATCCAAGTCCTTCCCATTCCAATCCTGAGACACTTCCTATAGCATGAGATGTGATATCTCAATGCTTCTAATACCAAACTTGAGACTCTTCCTATAACATGAGATGGGATATCCAACTCCTTCCCATTCCAATCCTGAGACCCTTTTGATAGCAGAGATGTGATATCTCAATGTTTATACCAAACCTGAGACCCTTCCTACGGCATGAGATGTCATATTCAACTCCTTCCCATTCCAATCCTGAGACCCTTCCTATAGCATGAGATTTGATATCCAACTCCTTCCCATTCCAATCCTGAGACCCTTCCTATAGCATGAGATGTGATGTCTCAATGCTTCTAATACCAAACCTGAGATCCTTCCTATAACATGAGATCTGATATCCAACTCCTTCCATTCCAATCCTGAGACCCTTCCTATAGCATGAGATGTGATATCTCAATGCTTATACCAAACCTGAGACCCTTCCTATAGCATGAGATGTGATATCCAACTCCTTCCCATTCCAATCCTGAGACCCTTCCTATAGCATGAGATGTGATATCTCAATGCTTCTAATACCAAACCTGAGATCCTTCCTCTAACATGAAATGTGAGATCCAACTCCTTCCCTTTCCAAACCTAAGAGCCTATCTATAGCATGAGATGTGATATCCAAGTCCTTCACATTCCAACCCTTAGACCCTTCCTACAGCATGCAATATGATATCTCAATGATTCCAATAACAAACCTGAGACCCGTCCTATAACATGAGTAGGGATATCCAACTCCTTCCCATTCCAATCCTGAGACACTTCCGATAGCAGAGATGTGATATCTCAATGTTTATACCAAACCTGAGACCCTTCCTATAACATGAGATGTGATATCCAACTCCTTCCCGTTCCAAACCTGAGACCCTTCCTTTAGCATGAGATGTGATATCCAGCTCCTTCCCATTCCAATCCTGAGACACTTCCGATAGCATGAGATGTGATATCTCAATGCTTCTACCAAACCTGAGACCCTTCCTTTAGCATGAGATGTGATATCCAACTCCTTCCCATTCCAATCCTGAGACCCTTCCTATAGCATGAGATGTGATATCTCAATACTTCTAATACCAAACCTGAGATCCTTCCGATAACATGAGATGTGATATCTCAATACTTCTAATACCAAACCTGAGATCCATCCTATAACATGAGATGTGATATCCAACTCCTTCCCTTTCCAAACCTGAGAGCCGTTCTATAGCATGAGATGTGATAACCAGGTCCTTCCCATTCCAATCCTTAGACCCTTCCTACAGCATGCAATATGATATCTCAATGATTCTAATAACAAACCTGAGACCCGTCCTATAGCATGAGATATGATATCCAAGTCCTTCCCATTCCAATCCTGAGACCCTTCCTATAACACGAAATGTGATATCCAACTCCTTCCCATTCCAACCTGAGACCCTTCCTATAGCATGAGATGGGATATCCAACTTCTTCCAAATCCAATACTGATACCCTTCCGATAGCATGAGATGTGATATCCCAATGCTTCTACCAAACCTGAGACCCATACTATGGCATGAGATGTGATATCAAACTCCTTCCCATTCCAATCCTGAGACCCTTCCTGTAGCTTGAGGTGTGATATCCAACTCCTTCCCATTCCAATTCTGAGACCCTTCTTATACCATGAGACTTGATATCTCAATGCTTCTAATATTAAACCTGAGACCCGTCCTATAACATGAGATGTGATATCCAAATCCTTCCCCTTCCAAACCTTAGACCCTTCCTTTATCATGAGATGTGATATCCAACTCCTTCCCATTCCAATCCTGAGACCCTTCCGATATCATGAGATTTGTTATCTCAATGCTTCTAATATCAAACTTGAGACCCTCCCTATAGCATGAGATGTGACATCCAAGTCCTTCCCATTCCAATCCTGAGACCCTTCCTATAGCATGAGATGTGATATCTCTATGCTTCTAATACCAAACCTGAGACCCTTCCTATAACATGAGATGGGATATCCAACTCCTTCCCATTCCAATCCTGAGACCTTTCCGATAGCAGAGATGTGATATCTCAATGCTTATACCAAACCTGAGAACCTTCCTATGGCCTGAGATGTCATATACAACTCCTTCCCATTCCAATCCTGAGACCCTTCCTTTAGCATGAGATGTGATATGTCAATGCTTATACCAAATCTGAGACCCTTCCTATAGCATGAGATGTGATATCCAATTCCTTCCCATTCCAATCCTGAGACCCTTCCTATAGCATGAGATGTGATATCTCAATGCTTATACCAAACCTGAGAGCCTACCTATAACATGAGATGTGATATCCAAGTCTATCCCATTCCAATCCTTAGACCCTTCCTACAGCATGCGATGTGATATCTCAATAATTCTAATACCAAACCAGAGACTCTTCCTATAACATGAGATGGGATATCCAACTCCTTCCCATTCCAATCCTGAGCCGCTTCCGATAGCAGAGATGTGATATCTCAATGCTTATACCAAACCTGAGACCCTTCCTATAACATGAGATGTGATATCCAACTCCTTCCCGTTCCAAACCTGAGACACTAACTATAGCATATGTGATATCCAACTCCTTCCCATTCCAAACATGAGACCCTTCCTATAGCAAGAAAGTAATATCCAACTCCTACCCATTCCAATCCTGAGACCCTTCCTATAGCAAGAGATGTGATATCCAAATCCTTCCCATTCCAATCCTGAGACCCTTCCTATAACATGAGATGTGATATCCAACTCCTTCCCATTCCAACCTGAGACACTTCCTATAGCATGAGAAGGGATATCCAACTCCTTCCCAATCCAATCCTGAGACCCTTCCGATAGCAGAGATGTGATATCTCAATGCTTATACCAAACCTGAGTCCCTTCCTATGGCATGAGATGTGATATCCAACTCCTTGCCATTCAAATCCTGAGACCCTTCCTATAGCATGAGAAGGGATATCCAACTCCTTCCCAATCCAATCCTGAGACCCTTCCGATAGCAGCGACGTGATATCTCAATGCTTCTACCAAACCTGAGACCCTTCCTTTAGCATGAGATGTGATATCCAAATCCTTCACATTCCAATCCTGAGACCCTTCCTATAGCATGAGATGTGATATCTCAATGCTTCTAATACCAAACCTGAGATCCTTCCTATAACATGAGATGTGATATCGAATTCCTTCCCATTCCAAACCTGAGACCCTTCCTATTGGATGAGATGTGATATCCAACTCCTTCCCATTCCAACCTTGAGACCCTTCCTATAGCATGAGATGTGATGTCTCAATGCTTCTAATACCAAACCTGAGATCCTTCCTATAACATGAGATGTGATATCCAACTCCTTCCATTCCAATCCTGAGACCCGTCCTATAGCATGAGATGTGATATCTCAAGGCTTATACCAAACCTGAGACCCTTCCTATAGCATGAGATGTGATATCCAACTGCTTCCCATTCCAATCCTGAGACCCTTCCTATAGCATGAGATGTGATATCTCAATGCTTCTAATACCAAACCTGAGATCCTTCCTCTAACATGAAATGTGATATCCAACTCCTTCCCTTTCCAAACCTAAGAGCCTATCTATAGCATGAGATGTGATATCCAAGTCCTTCACATTCCAACCCTTAGACCCTTCCTACAGCATGCAATATGATATCTCAATGATTCTAATAACAAACCTGAGACCCGTCCTATAACATGAGATGGGATATCCAACTCCTTCCCATTCCAATCCTGAGACACTTCCGATAGCAGAGATGTGATATCTCAATGCTTATACCAAACCTGAGACCCTTCCTATAACATGAGATGTGATATCCAAATCCTTCCCGTTCCAAACCTGAGGCCCTTCCTTTAGCATGAGATGTGATATCCAGCTCCTTCCCATTCCAATCCTGAGACACTTCCGATAGCATGAGATGTGATATCTCAATGCTTCTAATATCAAAACTGAGACCCTCCCTATAGCATGATATGTGATATCTAAGTCCTTCCCATTCCAATCCTGAGACCCTCCCTATAGCATGAGATGTGATATCCAACTCCTTCCCATTCCAATCCTGAGACCCTTCCTATAGCATGAGATATGATATCTCAATACTTCTAATACCAAACGTGAGATCCTTCCGATAACATGAGATGTGATATCCAAATCCTTCCCCTTCCAAACCTGAGACCCTCCCTTTAGCATGAAATGTGATATCCAACTCCTTCCTATTCCAATCCTGAGACTCTTCTGATAGCATGAGATGTGATATCTCAATGCTTCTAATACCAAACCTGAGATCCTTCCGATAGCATGAGATGTGATATCTCAATGCTTCTAATACCAAACCTGAGATCCTTCCTATAACATGAGATGTGATATCCAAATCCTTCCCCTTCCAAACCTGAGACCCTCCCTTTAGCATGAGATGTGATATCTAACTCCTTCCCATTCCATTCCTGAGACCCTTCTGATAGCATGAGATGTGATATCTCAATGCCTCTAATACCAAACCTGAGATCCTACCTCTAACATGAAATGAGATATCCAACTCTTTCCCCTTCCAAACCTGAGAGCCTTCCTATAGCATGAGATGTGATATCCAAGTCCTTCCCATTCCAATACTGAGACCCTTCCTATAGCTTGAGATGTGATATCCAACTCCTTCCCATTCCAATTCTGAGAGCCTTCCTATAGCATGAGATGTGATATCTCAATGCTTATACCAAACCTGAGAGCCTACCTATAACATGAGATGTGATATCCAAGTCCATCCCATTCCAATCCTTAGACCCTTCCTACAGCATGCGATGTGATATCTCAATGATTCTAATACCAAACCAGAGACTCTTCCTATAACATGAGATGGGATATCCAACTCCTTCCCATTCCAATTCTGAGACCCTTCCTATACTATGAGACTTGATATCTCAATGCTTCTAATACCAAACCTGAGACCCGTAATATAACATGAGATGTGATATCCAAATCCTTCCCCTTCCAAACCTTAGACCCTTCCTTTATCATGAGATGTGATATCCAACTCCTTCCCATTCCAATCCTGAGACCCTTCCGATATCATGAGATGTGATATCTCAAAGCTTCTAATATCAAACTTGAGACCCTCCCTATAGCATGAGATGTGATATCCAAGTCCTTCCCATTCCAATCCTGAGACCCTTCCTATAGCATGAGATGTGATATCTCAATGCTTCTAATACCAAACCTGAGACCCTTCCTATAACATGAGATGGGAATATCCAACTCCTTCCCATTCCAATCTTGAGACCCTTCCGATAGCAGAGATGTGATATCTCAATGCTTATACCAAACCTGAGATCCTTCCTATAACATGAGATGTGATATCCAACTCCTTCCCATTCCAATCCTGAGACACTTCCTATAGCATGAGATGTGATATCTCACTGCTTATACCAAACCTGAGACACTTCCCATAGCAGGAGATGTGATATCCAACTCCTTCCCATTCCAATCCTCAGACCCTTCCTATAGCATGAGATGTGATATCTCAATGCTTCTAATGTCAAACTTGAGACCCTACCTATAGAATGAGATGTGATATCCAAGTCCTTCCCATTCCAATCCTGAGACACTTCCTATAGCATGAGATGTGATATCTCAATGCTTCTAATACCAAACTTGAGACTCTTCCTATAACATGAGATGGGATATCCAACTCCTTCCCATTCCAATCCTGAGACCCTTTTGATAGCAGAGATGTGATATCTCAATGTTTATACCAAACCTGAGACCCTTCCTACGGCATGAGATGTCATATTCAACTCCTTCCCATTCCAATCCTGAGACCCTTCCTATAGCATGAGATTTGATATCCAACTCCTTCCCATTCCAATCCTGAGACCCTTCCTATAGCATGAGATGTGATGTCTCAATGCTTCTAATACCAAACCTGAGATCCTTCCTATAACATGAGATCTGATATCCAACTCGTTCCATTCCAATCCTGAGACCCTTCCTATAGCATGAGATGTGATATCTCAATGCTTATACCAAACCTGAGACCCTTCCTATAGCATGAGATGTGATATCCAACTCCTTCCCATTCCAATCCTGAGACCCTTCCTATAGCATGAGATGTGATATCTCAATGCTTCTAATACCAAACCTGAGATCCTTCCTCTAACATGAAATGTGAGATCCAACTCCTTCCCTTTCCAAACCTAAGAGCCTATCTATAGCATGAGATGTGATATCCAAGTCCTTCACATTCCAACCCTTAGACCCTTCCTACAGCATGCAATATGATATCTCAATGATTCCAATAACAAACCTGAGACCCGTCCTATAACATGAGTAGGGATATCCAACTCCTTCCCATTCCAATCCTGAGACACTTCCGATAGCAGAGATGTGATATCTCAATGTTTATACCAAACCTGAGACCCTTCCTATAACATGAGATGTGATATCCAACTCCTTCCCGTTCCAAACCTGAGACCCTTCCTTTAGCATGAGATGTGATATCCAGCTCCATCCCATTCCAATCCTGAGACACTTCCGATAGCATGAGATGTGATATCTCAATGCTTCTACCAAACCTGAGACCCTTCCTTTAGCATGAGATGTGATATCCAACTCCTTCCCATTCCAATCCTGAGACCCTTCCTATAGCATGAGATGTGATATCTCAATACTTCTAATACCAAACCTGAGATCCTTCCGATAACATGAGATGTGATATCTCAATACTTCTAATACCAAACCTGAGATCCATCCTATAACATGAGATGTGATATCCAACTCCTTCCCTTTCCAAACCTGAGAGCCGTTCTATAGCATGAGATGTGATAACCAGGTCCTTCCCATTCCAATCCTTAGACCCTTCCTACAGCATGCAATATGATATCTCAATGATTCTAATAACAAACCTGAGACCCGTCCTATAGCATGAGATATGATATCCAAGTCCTTCCCATTCCAATCCTGAGACCCTTCCTATAACACGAAATGTGATATCCAACTCCTTCCCATTCCAACCTGAGACCCTTCCTATAGCATGAGATGGGATATCCAACTTCTTCCAAATCCAATACTGATACCCTTCCGATAGCATGAGATGTGATATCCCAATGCTTCTACCAAACCTGAGACCCATACTATGGCATGAGATGTGATATCAAACTCCTTCCCATTCCAATCCTGAGACCCTTCCTATAGCTTGAGGTGTGATATCCAACCCCTTCCCATTCCAATTCTGAGACCCTTCTTATACCATGAGACTTGATATCTCAATGCTTCTAATATTAAACCTGAGACCCGTCCTATAACATGAGATGTGATATCCAAATCCTTCCCCTTCCAAACCTTAGACCCTTCCTTTATCATGAGATGTGATATCCAACTCCTTCCCATTCCAATCCTGAGACCCTTCCGATATCATGAGATGTGATATCTCAAAGCTTCTAATATCAAACTTGAGACCCTCCCTATAGCATGAGATGTGATATCCAAGTCCTTCCCATTCCAATCCTGAGACCCTTCCTATAGCATGAGATGTGATATCTCAATGCTTCTAATACCAAACCTGAGACCCTTCCTATAACATGAGATGGGAATATCCAACTCCTTCCCATTCCAATCTTGAGACCCTTCCGATAGCAGAGATGTGATATCTCAATGCTTATACCAAACCTGAGATCCTTCCTATAACATGAGATGTGATATCCAAGTCCTTCCCATTCCAATCCTGAGACACTTCCTATAGCATGAGATGTGATATCTCACTGCTTATACCAAACCTGAGACACTTCCCATAGCAGGAGATGTGATATCCAACTCCTTCCCATTCCAATCCTCAGACCCTTCCTATAGCATGAGATGTGATATCTCAATGCTTCTAATGTCAAACTTGAGACCCTACCTATAGAATGAGATGTGATATCCAAGTCCTTCCCATTCCAATCCTGAGACACTTCCTATAGCATGAGATGTGATATCTCAATGCTTCTAATACCAAACTTGAGACTCTTCCTATAACATGAGATGGGATATCCAACTCCTTCCCATTCCAATCCTGAGACCCTTTTGATAGCAGAGATGTGATATCTCAATGTTTATACCAAACCTGAGACCCTTCCTACGGCATGAGATGTCATATTCAACTCCTTCCCATTCCAATCCTGAGACCCTTCCTATAGCATGAGATTTGATATCCAACTCCTTCCCATTCCAATCCTGAGACCCTTCCTATAGCATGAGATGTGATGTCTCAATGCTTCTAATACCAAACCTGAGATCCTTCCTATAACATGAGATCTGATATCCAACTCCTTCCATTCCAATCCTGAGACCCTTCCTATAGCATGAGATGTGATATCTCAATGCTTATACCAAACCTGAGACCCTTCCTATAGCATGAGATGTGATATCCAACTCCTTCCCATTCCAATCCTGAGACCCTTCCTATAGCATGAGATGTGATATCTCAATGCTTCTAATACCAAACCTGAGATCCTTCCTCTAACATGAAATGTGAGATCCAACTCCTTCCCTTTCCAAACCTAAGAGCCTATCTATAGCATGAGATGTGATATCCAAGTCCTTCACATTCCAACCCTTAGACCCTTCCTACAGCATGCAATATGATATCTCAATGATTCCAATAACAAACCTGAGACCCGTCCTATAACATGAGTAGGGATATCCAACTCCTTCCCATTCCAATCCTGAGACACTTCCGATAGCAGAGATGTGATATCTCAATGTTTATACCAAACCTGAGACCCTTCCTATAACATGAGATGTGATATCCAACTCCTTCCCGTTCCAAACCTGAGACCCTTCCTTTAGCATGAGATGTGATATCCAGCTCCTTCCCATTCCAATCCTGAGACACTTCCGATAGCATGAGATGTGATATCTCAATGCTTCTACCAAACCTGAGACCCTTCCTTTAGCATGAGATGTGATATCCAACTCCTTCCCATTCCAATCCTGAGACCCTTCCTATAGCATGAGATGTGATATCTCAATACTTCTAATACCAAACCTGAGATCCTTCCGATAACATGAGATGTGATATCTCAATACTTCTAATACCAAACCTGAGATCCATCCTATAACATGAGATGTGATATCCAACTCCTTCCCTTTCCAAACCTGAGAGCCGTTCTATAGCATGAGATGTGATAACCAGGTCCTTCCCATTCCAATCCTTAGACCCTTCCTACAGCATGCAATATGATATCTCAATGATTCTAATAACAAACCTGAGACCCGTCCTATAGCATGAGATATGATATCCAAGTCCTTCCCATTCCAATCCTGAGACCCTTCCTATAACACGAAATGTGATATCCAACTCCTTCCCATTCCAACCTGAGACCCTTCCTATAGCATGAGATGGGATATCCAACTTCTTCCAAATCCAATACTGATACCCTTCCGATAGCATGAGATGTGATATCCCAATGTTTCTACCAAACCTGAGACCCATACTATGGCATGAGATGTGATATCAAACTCCTTCCCATTCCAATCCTGAGTCCCTTCCTATAGCTTGAGGTGTGATATCCAACTCCTTCCCATTCCAATTCTGAGACCCTTCTTATACCATGAGACTTGATATCTCAATGCTTCTAATATTAAACCTGAGACCCGTCCTATAACATGAGATGTGATATCCAAATCCTTCCCCTTCCAAACCTTAGACCCTTCCTTTATCATGAGATGTGATATCCAACTCCTTCCCATTCCAATCCTGAGACCCTTCCGATATCATGAGATTTGTTATCTCAATGCTTCTAATATCAAACTTGAGACCCTACCTATAGCATGAGATGTGACATCTAAGTCCTTCCCATTCCAATCCTGAGACCCTTCCTATAGCATGAGATGTGATATCTCTATGCTTCTAATACCAAACCTGAGACCCTTCCTATAACATGAGATGGGATATCCAACTCCTTCCCATTCCAATCCTGAGACCTTTCCGATAGCAGAGATGTGATATCTCAATGCTTATACCAAACCTGAGAACCTTCCTATTGCCTGAGATGTCATATACAACTCCTTCCCATTCCAATCCTGAGACCCTTCCTTTAGCATGAGATGTGATATCTCAATGCTTATACCAAATCTGAGACCCTTCCTATAGCATGAGATGTGATATCCAATTCCTTCCCATTCCAATCCTGTGACCCTTCCTATAGCATGAGATGTGATATCTCAATGCTTATAGCAAACCTGAGAGCCTACCTATAACATGAGATGTGATATCCAAGTCCATCCCATTCCAATCCTTAGACCCTTCCTACAGCATGCGATGTGATATCTCAATGATTCTAATACCAAACCAGAGACTCTTCCTATAACATGAGATGGGATATCCAACTCCTTCCCATTCCAATCCTGAGCTGCTTCCGATAGCAGAGATGTGATATCTCAATGCTTATACCAAACCTGAGACCCTTCCTATAACATGAGATGTGATATCCAACTCCTTCCCGTTCCAAACCTGAGACACTAACTATAGCATATGTGATATCCAACTCCTTCCCATTCCAAACATGAGACCCTTCCTATAGCAAGAAAGTAATATCCAACTCCTACCCATTCCAATCCTGAGACCCTTCCTATAGCAAGAGATGTGATATCCAAATCCTTCCCATTCCAATCCTGAGACCCTTCCTATAACATGAGATGTGATATCCAACTCCTTCCCATTCCAACCTGAGACACTTCCTATAGCATGAGAAGGGATATCCAACTCATTCCCAATCCAATCCTGAGACCCTTCCGATAGCAGAGATGTGATATCTCAATGCTTATACCAAACCTGAGACCCTTCCTATGGCATGAGATGTGATATCCAACTCCTTGCCATTCAAATCCTGAGACCCTTCCTATAGCATGAGAAGGGATATCCAACTCCTTCCCAATCCAATCCTGAGACCCTTCCGATACAGCGACGTGATATCTCAATGCTTCTACCAAACCTGAGACCCTTCCTTTAGCATGAGATGTGATATCCAAATCCTTCACATTCCAATCCTGAGACCCTTCCTATAGCATGAGATGTGATATCTCAATGCTTCTAATACCAAACCTGAGATCCTTCCTATAACATGAGATGTGATATCCAATTCCTTCCCATTCCAAACCTGAGACCCTTCCTATTGGATGAGATGTGATATCCAACTCCTTCCCATTCCAACCCTGAGACCCTTCCTATAGCATGAGATGTGATGTCTCAATGCTTCTAATACCAAACCTGAGATCCTTCCTATAACATGAGATGTGATATCCAACTCCTTCCATTCCAATCCTGAGACCCGTCCTATAGCATGAGATGTGATATCTCAATGCTTATACCAAACCTGAGACCCTTCCTATAGCATGAGATGTGATATCCAACTGCTTCCCATTCCAATCCTGAGACCCTTCCTATAGCATGAGATGTGATATCTCAATGCTTCTAATACCAAACCTGAGATCCTTCCTCTAACATGAAATGTGATATCCAACTCCTTCCCTTTCCAAACCTAAGAGCCTATCTATAGCATGAGATGTGATATCCAAGTCCTTCACATTCCAACCCTTAGACCCTTCCTACAGCATGCAATATGATATCTCAATGATTCTAATAACAAACCTGAGACCCGTCCTATAACATGAGATGGGATATCCAACTCCTTCCCATTCCAATCCTGAGACACTTCCGATAGCAGAGATGTGATATCTCAATGCTTATACCAAACCTGAGACCCTTCCTATAACATGAGATGTGATATCCAAATCCTTCCCGTTCCAAACCTGAGACCCTTCCTTTAGCATGAGATGTGATATCCAGCTCCTTCCCATTCCAATCCTGAGACACTTCCGATAGCATGAGATGTGATATCTCAATGCTTCTAATATCAAAACTGAGACCCTCCCTATAGCATGATATGTGATATCTAAGTCCTTCCCATTCCAATCCCGAGACCCTCCCTATAGCATGAGATGTGATATCCAACTCCTTCCAATTCCAATCATGAGACCCTTCCTATAGCATGAGATGTGATATCTCAATGCTTCTACCAAACCTGAGACCCTTCCTTTAGCATGAGATGTGATATACAACTCCTTCCCATTCCAATCCTGAGACCCTTCCTATAGCATGAGATGTGATATCTCAATACTTCTAATACCAAACCTGAGATCCTTCCGATAACATGAGATGTGATATCTCAATACTTCTAATACCAAACCTGAGATCCATCCTATAACATGAGATGTGATATCCAACTCCTTCCCTTTCCAAACCTGAGAGCCGTTCTATAGCATGAGATGTGATAACCAGGTCCTTCCCATTCCAATCCTTAGACCCTTCCTACAGCATGCAATATGATATCTCAATGATTCTAATAACAAACCTGAGACCCGTCCTATAGCATGAGATATGATATCCAAGTCCTTCCCATTCCAATCCTGAGACCCTTCCTATAACACGAAATGTGATATCCAACTCCTTCCCATTCCAACCTGAGACCCTTCCTATAGCATGAGATGGGATATCCAACTTCTTCCAAATCCAATACTGATACCCTTCCGATAGCATGAGATGTGATATCCCAATGCTTCTACCAAACCTGAGACCCATACTATGGCATGAGATGTGATATCAAACTCCTTCCCATTCCAATCCTGAGACCCTTCCTATAGCTTGAGGTGTGATATCCAACTCCTTCCCATTCCAATTCTGAGACCCTTCTTATACCATGAGACTTGATAGCTCAATGCTTCTAATATTAAACCTGAGACCCGTCCTATAACATGAGATGTGATATCCAAATCCTTCCCCTTCCAAACCTTAGACCCTTCCTTTATCATGAGATGTGATATCCAACTCCTTCCCATTCCAATCCTGAGACCCTTCCGATATCATGAGATTTGTTATCTCAATGCTTCTAATATCAAACTTGAGACCCTACCTATAGCATGAGATGTGACATCCAAGTCCTTCCCATTCCAATCCTGAGACCCTTCCTATAGCATGAGATGTGATATCTCTATGCTTCTAATACCAAACCTGAGACCCTTCCTATAACATGAGATGGGATATCCAACTCCTTCCCATTCCAATCCTGAGACCTTTCCGATAGCAGAGATGTGATATCTCAATGCTTATACCAAACCTGAGAACCTTCCTATGGCCTGAGATGTCATATACAACTCCTTCCCATTCCAATCCTGAGACCCTTCCTTTAGCATGAGATGTGATATCTCAATGCTTATACCAAATCTGAGACCCTTCCTATAGCATGAGATGTGATATCCAATTCCTTCACATTCCAATCCTGTGACCCTTCCTATAGCATGAGATGTGATATCTCAATGCTTATAGCAAACCTGAGAAGCTACCTATAACATGAGATGTGATATCCAAGTCCATCCCATTCCAATCCTTAGACCCTTCCTACAGCATGCTATGTGATATCTCAATGATTCTAATACCAAACCAGAGACTCTTCCTATAACATGAGATGGGATATCCAACTCCTTCCCATTCCATTCCTGAGCCGCTTCCGATAGCAGAGATGTGATATCTCAATGCTTATACCAAACCTGAGACCCTTCCTATAACATGAGATGTGATATCCAACTCCTTCCCGTTCCAAACCTGAGACACTAACTATAGCATATGTGATATCCAACTCCTTCCCATTCCAAACATGAGACCCTTCCTATAGCAAGAAAGTAATATCCAACTCCTACCCATTCCAATCCTGAGACCCTTCCTATAGCAAGAGATGTGATATCCAAATCCTTCCCATTCCAATCCTGAGACCCTTCCTATAACATGAGATGTGATATCCAACTCCTTCCCATTCCAACCTGAGACACTTCCTATAGCATGAGAAGGGATATCCAACTCCTTCCCAATCCAATCCTGAGACCCTTCCGATAGCAGAGATGTGATATCTCAATGCTTATACCAAACCTGAGACCCTTCCTATGGCATGAGATGTGATATCCAACTCCTTGCCATTCAAATCCTGAGACCCTTCCTATAGCATGAGAAGGGATATCCAACTCCTTCCCAATCCAATCCTGAGACCCTTCCGATAGCAGCGACGTGATATCTCAATGCTTCTACCAAACCTGAGACCCTTCCTTTAGCATGAGATGTGATATCCAAATCCTTCACATTCCAATCCTGAGACCCTTCCTATAGCATGAGATGTGATATCTCAATGCTTCTAATACCAAACCTGAGATCCTTCCTATAACATGAGATGTGATATCCAATTCCTTCCCATTCCAAACCTGAGACCCTTCCTATTGGATGAGATGTGATATCCAACTCCTTCCCATTCCAACCCTGAGACCCTTCCTATAGCATGAGATGTGATGTCTCAATGCTTCTAATACCAAACCTGAGATCCTTCCTATAACATGAGATGTGATATCCAACTCCTTCCATTCCAATCCTGAGACCCGTCCTATAGCATGAGATGTGATATCTCAATGCTTATACCAAACCTGAGACCCTTCCTATAGCATGAGATGTGATATCCAACTGCTTCCCATTCCAATCCTGAGACCCTTCCTATAGCATGAGATGCGATATCTCAATGCTTCTAATACCAAACCTGAGATCCTTCCTCTAACATGAAATGTGATATCCAACTCCTTCCCTTTCCAAACCTAAGAGCCTATCTATAGCATGAGATGTGATATCCAAGTCCTTCACATTCCAACCCTTAGACCCTTCCTACAGCATGCAATATGATATCTCAATGATTCTAATAACAAACCTGAGACCCGTCCTATAACATGAGATGGGATATCCAACTCCTTCCCATTCCAATCCTGAGACACTTCCGATAGCAGAGATGTGATATCTCAATGCTTATACCAAACCTGAGACCCTTCCTATAACATGAGATGTGATATCCAAATCCTTCCCGTTCCAAACCTGAGACCCTTCCTTTAGCATGAGATGTGATATCCAGCTCCTTCCCATTCCAATCCTGAGACACTTCCGATAGCATGAGATGTGATATCTCAATGCTTCTAATATCAAAACTGAGACCCTCCCTATAGCATGATATGTGATATCTAAGTCCTTCCCATTCCAATCCTGAGACCCTCCCTATAGCATGAGATGTGATATCCAACTCCTTCCCATTCCAATCCTGAGACCCTTCCTATAGCATGAGATATGATATCTCAATACTTCTAATACCAAACGTGAGATCCTTCCGATAACATGAGATGTGATATCCAAATCCTTCCCCTTCCAAACCTGAGACCCTCCCTTTAGCATGAAATGTGATATCCAACTCCTTCCTATTCCAATCCTGAGACTCTTCTGATAGCATGAGATGTGATATCTCAATGCTTCTAATACCAAACCTGAGATCCTTCCGATAGCATGAGATGTGATATCTCAATGCTTCTAATACCAAACCTGAGATCCTTCCTATAACATGAGATGTGATATGCAAATCCTTCCCCTTCCAAACCTGAGACCCTCCCTTTAGCATGAGATGTGATATCTAACTCCTTCCCATTCCATTCCTGAGACCCTTCTGATAGCATGAGATGTGATATCTCAATGCCTCTAATACCAAACCTGAGATCCTACCTCTAACATGAAATGAGATATCCAACTATTTCCCCTTCCAAACCTGAGAGCCTTCCTATAGCATGAGATGTGATATCCAAGTCCTTCCCATTCCAATACTGAGACCCTTCCTATAGCTTGAGATGTGATATCCAACTCCTTCCCATTCCAATTCTGAGACCCTTCCTATAGCATGAGATGTGATATCTCAATGCTTATACCAAACCTGAGAGCCTACCTATAGCATGAGATGTGATATCCAAGTCCATCCCATTCCAATCCTTAGACCCTTCCTACAGCATGCGATGTGATATCTCAATGATTCTAATACCAAACCAGAGACTCTTCCTATAACATGAGATGGGATATCCAACTCCTTCCCATTCCAATTCTGAGACCCTTCCTATACTATGAGACTTGATATCTCAATGCTTCTAATACCAAACCTGAGACCCGTAATATAACATGAGATGTGATATCCAAATCCTTCCCCTTCCAAACCTTAGACCCTTCCTTTATCATGAGATGTGATATCCAACTCCTTCCCATTCCAATCCTGAGACCCTTCCGATATCATGAGATGTGATATCTCAAAGCTTCTAATATCAAACTTGAGACCCTCCCTATAGCATGAGATGTGATATCCAAGTCCTTCCCATTCCAATCCTGAGACCCTTCCTATAGCATGAGATGTGATATCTCAATGCTTCTAATACCAAACCTGAGACCCTTCCTATAACATGAGATGGGAATATCCAACTCCTTCCCATTCCAATCCTGAGACACTTCCTATAGCATGAGATGTGATATCTCACTGCTTATACCACACCTGAGATCCTTCCTATAACATGAGATGTGATATCCAACTCCTTCCCATTCCAATCCTGAGACACTTCCTATAGCATGAGATGTGATATCTCACTGCTTATACCATACCTGAGACCCTTCCCATAGCAGATGTGATATCCAACTCCTTCCCATTCCAATCCTCAGACCCTTCCTATAGCATGAGATGTGATATCTCAATGCTTCTAATGTCAAACTTGAGACCCTACCTATAGCAGGAGATGTGATATCCAAGTCCTTCCCATTCCAATCCTGAGACACTTCCTATAGCATGAGATGTGATATCTCAATGCTTCTAATACCAAACCTGAGACACTTCCTATAACATGAGATGGGATATCCAACTCCTTCCAATTCCAATCCT
Source organism: Ambystoma mexicanum (assembly GCF_040938575.1). Taxonomy (NCBI): domain Eukaryota; kingdom Metazoa; phylum Chordata; class Amphibia; order Caudata; family Ambystomatidae; genus Ambystoma; species Ambystoma mexicanum. The sequence goes on along the minus strand of NW_027182495.1, from coordinate 114,733 downwards.
GAGACCCTTTTGATAGCAGAGATGTGATATCTCAATGTTTATACCAAACCTGAGACCCTTCCTACGGCATGAGATGTCATATTCAACTCCTACCCATTCCAATCCTGAGACCCTTCCTATAGCATGAGATTTGATATCCAACTCCTTCCCATTCCAATCCTGAGACCCTTCCTATAGCATGAGATGTGATGTCTCAATGCTTCTAATACCAAACCTGAGATCCTTCCTATAACATGAGATGTGATATCCAACTCCTTCCATTCCAATCCTGAGACCCTTCCTATAGCATGAGATGTGATATATCAATGCTTATACCAAACCTGAGACCCTTCCTATAGCATGAGATGTGATATCCAACTCCTTCCCATTCCAATCCTGAGACCCTTCCTATAGCCTGAGATGTGATATCCAATTCCTTCCCATTCCAATCCTGAGACCCTTCCTATAGCATGAGATGTGATATCTCAATGCTTATACCAAACCTGAGAGCCTACCTATAACATGAGATGTGATATCCAAGTCCATCCCATTCCAATCCTTAGACCCTTCCTACAGCATGCGATGTGATATCTCAATGATTCTAATACCAAACCAGAGACTCTTCCTATAACATGATATGGGATATCCAACTCCTTCCCGTTCCAAACCTGAGACACTAACTATAGCATATGTGATATCCAACTCCTTCCCATTCCAAACATGAGACCCTTCCTATAGCAAGAAAGTAATATCCAACTCCTACCCATTCCAATCCTGAGACCCTTCCTATAGCAAGAGATGTGATATCCAAATCCTTCCCATTCCAATCCTGAGACCCTTCCTATAACATGAGATGTGATATCCAACTCCTTCCCATTCCAACCTGAGACACTTCCTATAGCATGAGAAGGGATATCCAACTCCTTCCCAATCCAATCCTGAGACCCTTCCGATAGCAGAGATGTGATATCTCAATGCTTATACCAAACCTGAGACCCTTCCTATGGCATGAGATGTGATATCCAACTCCTTGCCATTCAAATCCTGAGACCCTTCCTATAGCATGAGAAGGGATATCCAACTCCTTCCCAATCCAATCCTGAGACCCTTCCGATAGCAGCGACGTGATATCTCAATGCTTCTACCAAACCTGAGACCCTTCCTTTAGCATGAGATGTGATATCCAAATCCTTCACATTCCAATCCTGAGACCCTTCCTATAGCATGAGATGTGATATCTCAATGCTTCTAATACCAAACCTGAGATCCTTCCTATAACATGAAATGTGATATCCAATTCCTTCCCATTCCAAACTTGAGACCCTTCCTATTGGATGAGATGTGATATCCAACTCCTTCCCATTCCAACCCTGAGACCCTTCCTATAGCATGAGATGTGATGTCTCAATGCTTCTAATACCAAACCTGAGATCCTTCCTATAACATGAGATGTGATATCCAACTCCTTCCATTCCAATCCTGAGACCCGTCCTATAGCATGAGATGTGATATCTCAATGCTTATACCAAACCTGAGACCCTTCCTATAGCATGAGATGTGATATCCAACTGCTTCCCATTCCAATCCTGAGACCCTTCCTATAGCATGAGATGTGATATCGCAATGCTTCAAATACCAAACCTGAGATCCTTCCTCTAACATGAAATATGATATCCAACTCCTTCCCTTTCCAAACCTAAGAGCCTATCTATAGCATGAGATGTGATATCCAAGTCCTTCACATTCCAACCCTTAGACCCTTCCTACAGCATGCAATATGATATCTCAATGATTCTAATAACAAACCTGAGACCCGTCCTATAACATGAGATGGGATATCCAACTCCTTCCCATTCCAATCCTGAGACACTTCCGATAGCAGAGATGTGATATCTCAATGCTTATACCAAACCTGAGACCCTTCCTATAACATGAGATGTGATATCCAAATCCTTCTCGTTCCAAACCTGAGACCCTTCCTTTAGCATGAGATGTCATATCCAGCTCCTTCCCATTCCAATCCTGAGACACATCCGATAGCATGAGATGTGATATCTCAATGCTTCTAATATCAAAACTGAGACCCTCCCTATAGCATGATATGTGATATCTAAGTCCTTCCCATTCCAATCCTGAGACCCTCCCTATATCATGAGATGTGATATCCAACTCCTTCCCATTCCAATCCTGAGACCCTTCCTATAGCATGAGATATGATATCTCAATACTTCTAATACCAAACGTGAGATCCTTCCGATAACATGAGATGTGATATCCAAATCCTTCCCCTTCCAAACCTGAGACCCTCCCTTTAGCATGAAATGTGATATCCAACTCCTTCCTATTCCAATCCTGAGACTCTTCTGATAGCATGAGATGTGATATCTCAATGCTTCTAATACCAAACCTGAGATCCTTCCGATAGCATGAGATGTGATATCTCAATGCTTCTAATACCAAACCTGAGATCCTTCCTATAACATGAGATGTGATATCCAAATCCTTCCCCTTCCAAACCTGAGACCCTCCCTTTAGCATGAGATGTGATATCTAACTCCTTCCCATTGCATTCCTGAGACCCTTCTGATAGCATGAGATGTGATATCTCAATGCCTCTAATACCAAACCTGAGATCCTACCTCTAACATGAAATGAGATATCCAACTCTTTCCCCTTCCAAACCTGAGAGCCTTCCTATAGCATGAGATGTGATATCCAAGTCCTTCCCATTCCAATACTGAGACCCTTCCTATAGCTTGAGATGTGATATCCAACTCCTTCCCATTCCAATTCTGAGACCCTTCCTACAGCATGCGATGTGAATATCTCAATGATTCTAATACCAAACCAGAGACTCTTCCTATAACATGAGATGGGATATCCAACTCCTTCCCATTCCAATTCTGAGACCCTTCCTATACTATGAGACTTGATATCTCAATGCTTCTAATACCAAACCTGAGACCCGTAATATAACATGAGATGTGATATCCAAATCCTTCCCCTTCCAAACCTTAGACCCGTCCTTTATCATGAGATGTGATATCCAACTCCTTCCCATTCCAATCCTGAGACCCTTCCGATATCATGAGATGTGATATCTCAAAGCTTCTAATATCAAACTTGAGACCCTCCCTATAGCATGAGATGTGATAACCAAGTCCTTCCCATTCCAATCCTGAGACCCTTCCTATAGCATGAGATGTGATATCTCAATGCTTCTAATACCAAACCTGAGACCCTTCCTATAACATGAGATGGGAATATCCAACTCCTTCCCATTCCAATCTTGAGACCCTTCCGATAGCAGAGATGTGATATCTCAATGCTTATACCACACCTGAGATCCTTCCTATAACATGAGATGTGATATCCAACTCCTTCCCATTCCAATCCTGAGACACTTCCTATAGCATGAGATGTGATATCTCACTGCTTATACCAAACATGAGACCCTTCCCATAGCAGGAGATGTGATATCCAACTCCTTCCCATTCCAATCCTCAGACCCTTCCTATAGCATGAGATGTGATATCTCAATGCTTCTAATGTCAAACTTGAGACCCTACCTATAGGATGAGATGTGATATCCAAGTCCTTCCCATTCCAATCCTGAGACACTTCCTATAGCATGAGATGTGATATCTCAATGCTTCTAATACCAAACCTGAGACTCTTCCTATAACATGAGATGGGATATCCAACTCCTTCCAATTCCAATCCTGAGACCCTTTTGATAGCAGAGATGTGATATCTCAATGTTTATACCAAACCTGAGACCCTTCCTACGGCATGAGATGTCATATTCAACTCCTTCCCATTCCAATCCTGAGACCCTTCCTATAGCATGAGATTTGATATCCAACTCCTTCCCATTCCAATCCTGAGACCCTTCCTATAGCATGAGATGTGATGTCTCAATGCTTCTAATACCAAACCTGAGATCCTTCCTATAACATGAGATGTGATATCCAATTCCTTCCATTCCAATCCTGAGACCCTTCCTATAGCATGAGATGTGATATCTCAATGCTTATACCAAACCTGAGACCCTTCCTATAGCATGAGATGTGATATCCAACTCCTTCCCATTCCAATCCTGAGACCCTTCCTATAGCCTGAGATGTGATATCCAATTCCTTCCCATTCCAATCCTGAGACCCTTCCTATAGCATGAGATGTGATATCTCAATGCTTATACCAAACCTGAGAGCCTACCTATAACATGAGATGTGATATCCAAGCGCATCCCATTCCAATCCTTAGACCCTTCCTACAGCATGCGATGTGATATCTCAATGATTCTAATACCAAACCAGAGACTCTTCCTATAACATGAGATGGGATATCCAACTCCTTCCCATTCCAATCCTGAGCCGCTTCTGATAGCAGAGATGTGATATCTCAATGCTTATACCAAACCTGAGACCCTTCCTATAACATGAGATGTGATATCCAACTCCTTCCTGTTCCAAACCTGAGACACTAACTATAGCATATGTGATATCCAACTCCTTCCCATTCCAAACATGAGACCCTTCCTATAGCAAGAAAATAATATCCAACTCCTACCCATTCCAATCCTGAGACCCTTCCTATAGCAAGAGATGTGATATCCAAATCCTTCCCATTCCAATCCTGAGACCCTTCCTATAACATGAGATGTGATATCCAACTCCTTCCCATTCCAACCTGAGACACTTCCTATAGCATGAGAAGGGATATCCAACTCCTTCCCAATCCAATCCTGAGACCCTTCCGATAGCAGAGATGTGATATCTCAATGCTTATACCAAACCTGAGACCCTTCCTATGGCATGAGATGTGATATCCAACTCCTTGCCATTCAAATCCTGAGACCCTTCCTATAGCATGAGAAGGGATATCCAACTCCTTCCCAATCCAATCCTGAGACCCTTCCGATAGCAGCGACGTGATATCTCAATGCTTCTACCAAACCTGAGACCCTTCCTTTAGCATGAGATGTGATATCCAAATCCTTCACATTCCAATCCTGAGACCCTTCCTATAGCATGAGATGTGATATCTCAATGCTTCTAATACCAAACCTGAGATCCTTCCTATAACATGAGATGTGATATCCAATTCCTTCCCATTCCAAACCTGAGACCCTTCCTATTGGATGAGATGTGATAACCAACTCCTTCCCATTCCAACCCTGAGACCCTTCCTATAGCATGAGATGTGATGTCTCAATGCTTCTAATACCAAACCTGAGATCCTTCCTATAACATGAGATGTGGTATCCAACTCCTTCCATTCCAATCCTGAGACCCGTCCTATAGCATGAGATGTGATATCTCAATGCTTATACCAAACCTGAGACCCTTCCTATAGCATGAGATGTCATATCCAACTGCTTCCCATTCCAATCCTGAGACCCTTCCTATAGCATGAGATGTGATATCTCAATGCTTCTAATACCAAACCTGAGATCCTTCCTCTAACATGAAATGTGATATCCAACACCTTCCCTTTCCAAACCTAAGAGCCTATCTATAGCATGAGATGTGATATCCAAGTCCTTCACATTCCAACCCTTAGACCCTTCCTACAGCATGCAATATGATATCTCAATGATTCTAATAACAAACCTGAGACCCGTCCTATAACATGAGATGGGATATCCAACTCCTTCCCATTCCAATCCTGAGACACTTCCGATAGCAGAGATGTGATATCTCAATGCTTATACCAAACCTGAGACCCTTCCTATAACATGAGATGTGATATCCAAATCCTTCTCGTTCCAAACCTGAGATCCTTCCTTTAGCATGAGATGTGATATCCAGCTCCTTCCCATTCCAATCCTGAGACACTTCCGATAGCATGAGATGTGATATCTCAATGCTTCTAATATCAAAACTGAGACCCTCCCTATAGCATGATATGTGATATCTAAGTCCTTCCCATTCCAATCCTGAGACACTTCCTATAGCATGAGATGTGATATCTCACTGCTTATACCACACCTGAGATCCTTCCTATAACATGAGATGTGATATCCAACTCCTTCCCATTCCAATCCTGAGACACTTCCTATAGCATGAGATGTGATATCTCACTGCTTATACCATACCTGAGACCCTTCCCATAGCAGATGTGATATCCAACTCCTTCCCATTCCAATCCTCAGACCCTTCCTATAGCATGAGATGTGATATCTCAATGCTTCTAATGTCAAACTTGAGACCCTACCTATAGCAGGAGATGTGATATCCAAGTCCTTCCCATTCCAATCCTGAGACACTTCCTATAGCATGAGATGTGATATCTCAATGCTTCTAATACCAAACCTGAGACACTTCCTATAACATGAGATGGGATATCCAACTCCTTCCAATTCCAATCCTGAGACCCTTTTGATAGCAGAGATGTGATATCTCAATGTTTATACCAAACCTGAGACCCTTCCTACGGCATGAGATGTCATATTCAACTCCTACCCATTCCAATCCTGAGACCCTTCCTATAGCATGAGATTTGATATCCAACTCCTTCCCATTCCAATCCTGAGACCCTTCCTATAGCATGAGATGTGATGTCTCAATGCTTCTAATACCAAACCTGAGATCCTTCCTATAACATGAGATGTGATATCCAACTCCTTCCATTCCAATCCTGAGACCCTTCCTATAGCATGAGATGTGATATATCAATGCTTATACCAAACCTGAGACCCTTCCTATAGCATGAGATGTGATATCCAACTCCTTCCCATTCCAATCCTGAGACCCTTCCTATAGCCTGAGATGTGATATCCAATTCCTTCCCATTCCAATCCTGAGACCCTTCCTATAGCATGAGATGTGATATCTCAATGCTTATACCAAACCTGAGAGCCTACCTATAACATGAGATGTGATATCCAAGTCCATCCCATTCCAATCCTTAGACCCTTCCTACAGCATGCGATGTGATATCTCAATGATTCTAATACCAAACCAGAGACTCTTCCTATAACATGATATGGGATATCCAACTCCTTCCCATTCCAATCCTGAGCCGCTTCCGATAGCAGAGATGTGATATCTCAATGCTTATACCAAACCTGAGACCCTTCCTATAACATGAGATGTGATATCCAACTCCTTCCCGTTCCAAACCTGAGACACTAACTATAGCATATGTGATATCCAACTCCTTCCCATTCCAAACATGAGACCCTTCCTATAGCAAGAAAGTAATATCCCACTCCTACCCATTCCAATCCTGAGACCCTTCCTATAGCAAGAGATGTGATATCCAAATCCTTCCCATTCCAATCCTGAGACCCTTCCTATAACATGAGATGTGATATCCAACTCCTTCCCATTCCAACCTGAGACACTTCCTATAGCATGAGAAGGGATATCCAACTCCTTCCCAATCCAATCCTGAGACCCTTCCGATAGCAGAGATGTGATATCTCAATGCTTATACCAAACCTGAGACCCTTCCTATGGCATGAGATGTGATATCCAACTCCTTGCCATTCAAATCCTGAGACCCTTCCTATAGCATGAGAAGGGATATCCAACTCCTTCCCAATCCAATCCTGAGACCCTTCCGATAGCAGCGACGTGATATCTCAATGCTTCTACCAAACCTGAGACCCTTCCTTTAGCATGAGATGTGATATCTCAATGCTTCTAATACCAAACCTGAGATCCTTCCTATAACATGAAATGTGATATCCAAATCCTTCACATTCCAATCCTGAGACCCTTCCTATAGCATGAGATGTGATATCTCAATGCTTCTAATACCAAACCTGAGATCCTTCCTATAACATGAAATGTGATATCCAATTCCTTCCCATTCCAAACCTGAGACCCTTCCTATTGGATGAGATGTGATATCCAACTCCTTCCCATTCCAACCCTGAGACCCTTCCTATAGCATGAGATGTGATGTCTCAATGCTTCTAATACCAAACCTGAGATCCTTCCTATAACATGAGATGTGATATCCAACTCCTTCCATTCCAATCCTGAGACCCGTCCTATAGCATGAGATGTGATATCTCAATGCTTATACCAAACCTGAGACCCTTCCTATAGCATGAGATGTGATATCCAACTGCTTCCCATTCCAATCCTGAGACCCTTCCTATAGCATGAGATGTGATATCTCAATGCTTCAAATACCAAACCTGAGATCCTTCCTCTAACATGAAATATGATATCCAACTCCTTCCCTTTCCAAACCTAAGAGCCTATCTATAGCATGAGATGTGATATCCAAGTCCTTCACATTCCAACCCTTAGACCCTTCCTACAGCATGCAATATGATATCTCAATGATTCTAATAACAAACCTGAGACCCGTCCTATAACATGAGATGGGATATCCAACTCCTTCCCATTCCAATCCTGAGACACTTCCGATAGCAGAGATGTGATATCTCAATGCTTATACCAAACCTGAGACCCTTCCTATAACATGAGATGTGATATCCAAATCCTTCTCGTTCCAAACCTGAGACCCTTCCTTTAGCATGAGATGTCATATCCAGCTCCTTCCCATTCCAATCCTGAGACACATCCGATAGCATGAGATGTGATATCTCAATGCTTCTAATATCAAAACTGAGACCCTCCCTATAGCATGATATGTGATATCTAAGTCCTTCCCATTCCAATCCTGAGACCCTCCCTATATCATGAGATGTGATATCCAACTCCTTCCCATTCCAATCCTGAGACCCTTCCTATAGCATGAGATATGATATCTCAATACTTCTAATACCAAACGTGAGATCCTTCCGATAACATGAGATGTGATATCCAAATCCTTCCCCTTCCAAACCTGAGACCCTCCCTTTAGCATGAAATGTGATATCCAACTCCTTCCTATTCCAATCCTGAGACTCTTCTGATAGCATGAGATGTGATATCTCAATGCTTCTAATACCAAACCTGAGATCCTTCCGATAGCATGAGATGTGATATCTCAATGCTTCTAATACCAAACCTGAGATCCTTCCTATAACATGAGATGTGATATCCAAATCCTTCCCCTTCCAAACCTGAGACCCTCCCTTTAGCATGAGATGTGATATCTAACTCCTTCCCATTGCATTCCTGAGACCCTTCTGATAGCATGAGATGTGATATCTCAATGCCTCTAATACCAAACCTGAGATCCTACCTCTAACATGAAATGAGATATCCAACTCTTTCCCCTTCCAAACCTGAGAGCCTTCCTATAGCATGAGATGTGATATCCAAGTCCTTCCCATTCCAATACTGAGACCCTTCCTATAGCTTGAGATGTGATATCCAACTCCTTCCCATTCCAATTCTGAGACCCTTCCTACAGCATGCGATGTGAATATCTCAATGATTCTAATACCAAACCAGAGACTCTTCCTATAACATGAGATGGGATATCCAACTCCTTCCCATTCCAATTCTGAGACCCTTCCTATACTATGAGACTTGATATCTCAATGCTTCTAATACCAAACCTGAGACCCGTAATATAACATGAGATGTGATATCCAAATCCTTCCCCTTCCAAACCTTAGACCCGTCCTTTATCATGAGATGTGATATCCAACTCCTTCCCATTCCAATCCTGAGACCCTTCCGATATCATGAGATGTGATATCTCAAAGCTTCTAATATCAAACTTGAGACCCTCCCTATAGCATGAGATGTGATAACCAAGTCCTTCCCATTCCAATCCTGAGACCCTTCCTATAGCATGAGATGTGATATCTCAATGCTTCTAATACCAAACCTGAGACCCTTCCTATAACATGAGATGGGAATATCCAACTCCTTCCCATTCCAATCTTGAGACCCTTCCGATAGCAGAGATGTGATATCTCAATGCTTATACCACACCTGAGATCCTTCCTATAACATGAGATGTGATATCCAACTCCTTCCCATTCCAATCCTGAGACACTTCCTATAGCATGAGATGTGATATCTCACTGCTTATACCAAACCTGAGACCCTTCCCATAGCAGGAGATGTGATATCCAACTCCTTGCCATTCCAATCCTCAGACCCTTCCTATAGCATGAGATGTGATATCTCAATGCTTCTAATGTCAAACTTGAGACCCTACCTATAGGATGAGATGTGATATCCAAGTCCTTCCCATTCCAATCCTGAGACACTTCCTATAGCATGAGATGTGATATCTCAATGCTTCTAATACCAAACCTGAGACTCTTCCTATAACATGAGATGGGATATCCAACTCCTTCCAATTCCAATCCTGAGACCCTTTTGATAGCAGAGATGTGATATCTCAATGTTTATACCAAACCTGAGACCCTTCCTACGGCATGAGATGTCATATTCAACTCCTTCCCATTCCAATCCTGAGACCCTTCCTATAGCATGAGATTTGATATCCAACTCCTTCCCATTCCAATCCTGAGACCCTTCCTATAGCATGAGATGTGATGTCTCAATGCTTCTAATACCAAACCTGAGATCCTTCCTATAACATGAGATGTGATATCCAACTCCTTCCATTCCAATCCTGAGACCCTTCCTATAGCATGAGATGTGATATCTCAATGCTTATACCAAACCTGAGACCCTTCCTATAGCATGAGATGTGATATCCAACTCCTTCCCATTCCAATCCTGAGACCCTTCCTATAGCCTGAGATGTGATATCCAATTCCTTCCCATTCCAATCCTGAGACCCTTCCTATAGCATGAGATGTGATATCTCAATGCTTATACCAAACCTGAGAGCCTACCTATAACATGAGATGTGATATCCAAGCGCATCCCATTCCAATCCTTAGACCCTTCCTACAGCATGCGATGTGATATCTCAATGATTCTAATACCAAACCAGAGACTCTTCCTATAACATGAGATGGGATATCCAACTCCTTCCCATTCCAATCCTGAGCCGCTTCTGATAGCAGAGATGTGATATCTCAATGCTTATACCAAACCTGAGACCCTTCCTATAACATGAGATGTGATATCCAACTCCTTCCTGTTCCAAACCTGAGACACTAACTATAGCATATGTGATATCCAACTCCTTCCCATTCCAAACATGAGACCCTTCCTATAGCAAGAAAATAATATCCAACTCCTACCCATTCCAATCCTGAGACCCTTCCTATAGCAAGAGATGTGATATCCAAATCCTTCCCATTCCAATCCTGAGACCCTTCCTATAACATGAGATGTGATATCCAACTCCTTCCCATTCCAACCTGAGACACTTCCTATAGCATGAGAAGGGATATCCAACTCCTTCCCAATCCAATCCTGAGACCCTTCCGATAGCAGAGATGTGATATCTCAATGCTTATACCAAACCTGAGACCCTTCCTATGGCATGAGATGTGATATCCAACTCCTTGCCATTCAAATCCTGAGACCCTTCCTATAGCATGAGAAGGGATATCCAACTCCTTCCCAATCCAATCCTGAGACCCTTCCGATAGCAGCGACGTGATATCTCAATGCTTCTACCAAACCTGAGACCCTTCCTTTAGCATGAGATGTGATATCCAAATCCTTCACATTCCAATCCTGAGACCCTTCCTATAGCATGAGATGTGATATCTCAATGCTTCTAATACCAAACCTGAGATCCTTCCTATAACATGAGATGTGATATCCAATTCCTTCCCATTCCAAACCTGAGACCCTTCCTATTGGATGAGATGTGATAACCAACTCCTTCCCATTCCAACCCTGAGACCCTTCCTATAGCATGAGATGTGATGTCTCAATGCTTCTAATAACAAACCTGAGATCCTTCCTATAACATGAGATTTGGTATCCAACTCCTTCCATTCCAATCCTGAGACCCGTCCTATAGCATGAGATGTGATATCTCAATGCTTATACCAAACCTGAGACCCTTCCTATAGCATGAGATGTCATATCCAACTGCTTCCCATTCCAATCCTGAGACCCTTCCTATAGCATGAGATGTGATATCTCAATGCTTCTAATACCAAACCTGAGATCCTTCCTCTAACATGAAATGTGATATCCAACACCTTCCCTTTCCAAACCTAAGAGCCTATCTATAGCATGAGATGTGATATCCAAGTCCTTCACATTCCAACCCTTAGACCCTTCCTACAGCATGCAATATGATATCTCAATGATTCTAATAACAAACCTGAGACCCGTCCTATAACATGAGATGGGATATCCAACTCCTTCCCATTCCAATCCTGAGACACTTCCGATAGCAGAGATGTGATATCTCAATGCTTATACCAAACCTGAGACCCTTCCTATAACATGAGATGTGATATCCAAATCCTTCTCGTTCCAAACCTGAGACCCTTCCTTTAGCATGAGATGTGATATCCAGCTCCTTCCCATTCCAATCCTGAGACACTTCCGATAGCATGAGATGTGATATCTCAATGCTTCTAATATCAAAACTGAGACCCTCCCTATAGCATGATATGTGATATCTAAGTCCTTCCCATTCCAATCCTGAGACCCTCCCTATAGCATGAGATGTGATATCCAACTCCTTCCCATTCCAATCCTGAGACCCTTCCTATAGCATGAGATATGATATCTCAATACTTCTAATACCAAACGTGAGATCCTTCCGATAACATGAGATATGATATCCAAATCCTTCCCCTTCCAAACCTGAGACCCTCCCTTTAGCATGAAATGTGATATCCAACTCCTTCCTATTCCAATCCTGAGACTCTTCTGATAGCATGAGATGTGATATCTCAATGCTTCTAATACCAAACCTGAGATCCTTCTGATAGCATGAGATGTGATATCTCAATGCCTCTAATACCAAACCTGAGATCCTACCTCTAACATGAAATGAGATATCCAACTCTTTCCCCTTCCAAACCTGAGAGCCTTCCTATAGCATGAGATGTGATATCCAAGTCCTTCCCATTCCAATACTGAGACCCTTCCTATAGCTTGAGATGTGATATCCAACTCCTTCCCATTCCAATTCTGAGACCCTTCCTATAGCATGAGATGTGATATCTCAATGCTTATACCAAACCTGAGAGCCTACCTATAGCATGAGATGTGATATCCAAGTCCATCCCATTCCAATCCTTAGACCCTTCCTACAGCATGCGATGTGAATATCTCAATGATTCTAATACCAAACCAGAGACTCTTCCTATAACATGAGATGGGATGTCCAACTCCTTCCCATTCCAATTCTGAGACCCTTCCTATACTATGAGACTTGATATCTCAATGCTTCTAATACCAAACCTGAGACCCATAATATAACATGAGATGTGATATCCAAATCCTTCCCCTTCCAAACCTTAGACCCTTCCTTTATCATGAGATGTGATATCCAACTCCTTCCCATTCCAATCCTGAGACCCTTCCGATATCATGAGATGTGATATCTCAAAGCTTCTAATATCAAACTTGAGACCCTCCCTATAGCATGAGATGTGATATCCAAGTCCTTCCCATTCCAATCCTGAGACCCTTCCTATAGCATGAGATGTGATATCTCAATGCTTCTAATACCAAACCTGAGACCCTTCCTATAACATGAGATGGGAATATCCAACTCCTTCCCATTCCAATCTTGAGACCCTTCCGATAGCAGAGATGTGATATCTCAATGCTTATACCACACCTGAGATCCTTCCTATAACATGAGATGTGATATCCAACTCCTTCCCATTCCAATCCTGAGACACTTCCTATAGCATGAGATGTGATATCTCACTGCTTATACCAAACCTGAGACCCTTCCCATAGCAGGAGATGTGATATCCAACTCCTTCCCATTCCAATCCTCAGACCCTTCCTATAGCATGAGATTTGATATCTCAATGCTTCTAATGTCAAACTTGAGACCCTACATATAGCATGAGATGTGATATCCAAGTCCTTCCCATTCCAATCCTGAGACACTTCCTATAGCATGAGATGTGATATCTCAATGCTTCTAATACCAAACCTGAGACTCTTCCTATAACATGAGATGGGATATCCAACTCCTTCCAATTCCAATCCTGAGACCCTTTTGATAGCAGAGATGTGATATCTCAATGTTTATACCAAACCTGAGACCCTTCCTACGGCATGAGATGTCATATTCAACTCCTTCCCATTCCAATCCTGAGACCCTTCCTATAGCATGAGATTTGATATCCAACTCCTTCCCATTCCAATCCTGAGACCCTTCCTATAGCATGAGTTGTGATGTCTCAATGCTTCTAATACCAAACCTGAGATCCTTCCTATAACATGAGATGTGATATCCAACTCCTTCCATTCCAATCCTGAGATCCTTCCTATAGCATGAGATGTGATATATCAATGCTTATACCAAACCTGAGACCCTTCCTATAGCATGAGATGTGATATCCAACTCCTTCCCATTCCAATCCTGAGACCCTTCCTATAGCCTGAGATGTGATATCCAATTCCTTCCCATTCCAATCCTGAGACCCTTCCTATAGCATGAGATGTGATATCTCAATGCTTATACCAAACCTGAGAGCCTACCTATAACATGAGATGTGATATCCAAGTCCATCCCATTCCAATCCTTAGACCCTTCCTACAGCATGCGATGTGATATCTCAATTATTCTAATACCAAACCAGAGACTCTTCCTATAACATGAGATGGGATATCCAACTCCTTCCCATTCCAATCCTGAGCCGCTTCCGATAGCAGAGATGTGATATCTCAATGCTTATACCAAACCTGAGACCCTTCCTATAACATGAGATGTGATATCCAACTCCTTCCCGTTCCAAACCTGAGACACTAACTATAGCATATGTGATATCCAACTCCTTCCCATTCCAAACATGAGACCCTTCCTATAGCAAGAAAGTAATATCCAACTCCTACCCATTCCAATCCTGAGACCCTTCCTATAGCAAGAGATGTGATATCCAAATCCTTCCCATTCCAATCCTGAGACCCTTCCTATAACATGAGATGTGATATCCAACTTCTTCCCATTCCAACCTGAGACACTTCCTATAGCATGAGAAGGGATATCCAACTCCTTCCCAATCCAAACCTGAGACCCTTCCTATGGCATGAGATGTGATATCCAACTCCTTGCCATTCAAATCCTGAGACCCTTCCTATAGCATGAGAAGGGATATCCAACTCCTTCCCAATCCAATCCTGAGACCCTTCCGATAGCAGCGACGTGATATCTCAATGCTTCTACCAAACCTGAGATCCTTCCTATAACATGAGATGTGATATCCAATTCCTTCCCATTCCAAACCTGAGACCCTTCCTATTGGATGAGATGTGATATCCAACTCCTTCCCATTCCAACCCTGAGACCCTTCCTATAGCATGAGATGTGATGTCTCAATGCTTCTAATACCAAACCTGAGATCCTTCCTATAACATGAGATGTGATATCCAACTCCTTCCATTCCAATCCTGAGACCCGTCCTATAGCATGAGATGTGATATCTCAATGCTTATACCAAACCTGAGACCCTTCCTATAGCATGAGATGTGATATCTCAATGCTTCTAATACCAAACCTGAGATCCTTACTCTAACATGAAATGTGATATCCAACACCTTCCCTTTCCAAACCTAAGAGCCTATCTATAGCATGAGATGTGATATCCAAGTCCTTCACATTCCAACCCTTAGACCCTTCCTACAGCATGCAATATGATATCTCAATGATTCTAATAACAAACCTGAGACCCGTCCTATAACATGAGATGGGATATCCAACTCCTTCCCATTCCAATCCTGAGACACTTCCGATAGCAGAGATGTGATATCTCAATGCTTATACCAAACCTGAGACCCTTCCTATAACATGAGATGTGATATCCAAATCCTTCTCGTTCCAAACCTGAGACCCTTCCTTTAGCATGAGATGTGATATCCAGCTCCTTCCCATTCCAATCCTGAGACACTTCCGATAGCATGAGATGTGATATCTCAATGCTTCTAATATCAAAACTGAGACCCTCCCTATAGCATGATATGTGATATCTAAGTCCTTCCCATTCCAATCCTGAGACCCTCCCTATAGCATGAGATGTGATATCCAACTCCTTCCCATTCCAATCCTGAGACCCTTCCTATAGCATGAGATATGATATCTCAATACTTCTAATACCAAACGTGAGATCCTTCCGATAACATGAGATATGATATCCAAATCCTTCCCCTTCCAAACCTGAGACCCTCCCTTTAGCATGAAATGTGATATCCAACTCCTTCCTATTCCAATCCTGAGACTCTTCTGATAGCATGAGATGTGATATCTCAATGCTTCTAATACCAAACCTGAGATCCTTCTGATAGCATGAGATGTGATATCTCAATGCCTCTAATACCAAACCTGAGATCCTACCTCTAACATGAAATGAGATATCCAACTCTTTCCCCTTCCAAACCTGAGAGCCTTCCTATAGCATGAGATGTGATATCCAAGTCCTTCCCATTCCAATACTGAGACCCTTCCTATAGCTTGAGATGTGATATCCAACTCCTTCCCATTCCAAT
This sequence comes from Ambystoma mexicanum, assembly GCF_040938575.1. Lineage (NCBI taxonomy): Eukaryota > Metazoa > Chordata > Amphibia > Caudata > Ambystomatidae > Ambystoma > Ambystoma mexicanum. The sequence continues at coordinate 98,270 of NW_027182495.1, read as the reverse complement.
TCTGAGACCCTTCCTATAGCATGAGATGTGATATCTCAATGCTTATACCAAACCTGAGAGCCTACCTATAGCATGAGATGTGATATCCAAGTCCATCCCATTCCAATCCTTAGACCCTTCCTACAGCATGCGATGTGAATATCTCAATGATTCTAATACCAAACCAGAGACTCTTCCTATAACATGAGATGGGATGTCCAACTCCTTCCCATTCCAATTCTGAGACCCTTCCTATACTATGAGACTTGATATCTCAATGCTTCTAATACCAAACCTGAGACCCATAATATAACATGAGATGTGATATCCAAATCCTTCCCCTTCCAAACCTTAGACCCTTCCTTTATCATGAGATGTGATATCCAACTCCTTCCCATTCCAATCCTGAGACCCTTCCGATATCATGAGATGTGATATCTCAAAGCTTCTAATATCAAACTTGAGACCCTCCCTATAGCATGAGATGTGATATCCAAGTCCTTCCCATTCCAATCCTGAGACCCTTCCTATAGCATGAGATGTGATATCTCAATGCTTCTAATACCAAACCTGAGACCCTTCCTATAACATGAGATGGGAATATCCAACTCCTTCCCATTCCAATCTTGAGACCCTTCCGATAGCAGAGATGTGATATCTCAATGCTTATACCACACCTGAGATCCTTCCTATAACATGAGATGTGATATCCAACTCCTTCCCATTCCAATCCTGAGACACTTCCTATAGCATGAGATGTGATATCTCACTGCTTATACCAAACCTGAGACCCTTCCCATAGCAGGAGATGTGATATCCAACTCCTTCCCATTCCAATCCTCAGACCCTTCCTATAGCATGAGATTTGATATCTCAATGCTTCTAATGTCAAACTTGAGACCCTACATATAGCATGAGATGTGATATCCAAGTCCTTCCCATTCCAATCCTGAGACACTTCCTATAGCATGAGATGTGATATCTCAATGCTTCTAATACCAAACCTGAGACTCTTCCTATAACATGAGATGGGATATCCAACTCCTTCCAATTCCAATCCTGAGACCCTTTTGATAGCAGAGATGTGATATCTCAATGTTTATACCAAACCTGAGACCCTTCCTACGGCATGAGATGTCATATTCAACTCCTTCCCATTCCAATCCTGAGACCCTTCCTATAGCATGAGATTTGATATCCAACTCCTTCCCATTCCAATCCTGAGACCCTTCCTATAGCATGAGTTGTGATGTCTCAATGCTTCTAATACCAAACCTGAGATCCTTCCTATAACATGAGATGTGATATCCAACTCCTTCCATTCCAATCCTGAGATCCTTCCTATAGCATGAGATGTGATATATCAATGCTTATACCAAACCTGAGACCCTTCCTATAGCATGAGATGTGATATCCAACTCCTTCCCATTCCAATCCTGAGACCCTTCCTATAGCCTGAGATGTGATATCCAATTCCTTCCCATTCCAATCCTGAGACCCTTCCTATAGCATGAGATGTGATATCTCAATGCTTATACCAAACCTGAGAGCCTACCTATAACATGAGATGTGATATCCAAGTCCATCCCATTCCAATCCTTAGACCCTTCCTACAGCATGCGATGTGATATCTCAATTATTCTAATACCAAACCAGAGACTCTTCCTATAACATGAGATGGGATATCCAACTCCTTCCCATTCCAATCCTGAGCCGCTTCCGATAGCAGAGATGTGATATCTCAATGCTTATACCAAACCTGAGACCCTTCCTATAACATGAGATGTGATATCCAACTCCTTCCCGTTCCAAACCTGAGACACTAACTATAGCATATGTGATATCCAACTCCTTCCCATTCCAAACATGAGACCCTTCCTATAGCAAGAAAGTAATATCCAACTCCTACCCATTCCAATCCTGAGACCCTTCCTATAGCAAGAGATGTGATATCCAAATCCTTCCCATTCCAATCCTGAGACCCTTCCTATAACATGAGATGTGATATCCAACTTCTTCCCATTCCAACCTGAGACACTTCCTATAGCATGAGAAGGGATATCCAACTCCTTCCCAATCCAAACCTGAGACCCTTCCTATGGCATGAGATGTGATATCCAACTCCTTGCCATTCAAATCCTGAGACCCTTCCTATAGCATGAGAAGGGATATCCAACTCCTTCCCAATCCAATCCTGAGACCCTTCCGATAGCAGCGACGTGATATCTCAATGCTTCTACCAAACCTGAGATCCTTCCTATAACATGAGATGTGATATCCAATTCCTTCCCATTCCAAACCTGAGACCCTTCCTATTGGATGAGATGTGATATCCAACTCCTTCCCATTCCAACCCTGAGACCCTTCCTATAGCATGAGATGTGATGTCTCAATGCTTCTAATACCAAACCTGAGATCCTTCCTATAACATGAGATGTGATATCCAACTCCTTCCATTCCAATCCTGAGACCCGTCCTATAGCATGAGATGTGATATCTCAATGCTTATACCAAACCTGAGACCCTTCCTATAGCATGAGATGTGATATCCAACTGCTTCCCATTCCAATCCTGAGACCCTTCCTATAGCATGAGATGTGATATCTCAATGCTTCTAATACCAAACCTAAGAGCCTATCTATAGCATGAGATGTGATATCCAAGTCCTTCACATTCCAACCCTTAGACCCTTCCTACAGCATGCAATATGATATCTCAATGATTCTAATAACAAACCTGAGACCCGTCCTATAACATGAGATGGGATATTCAACTCCTTCCCATTCCAATCCTGAAACACTTCCGATAGCAGAGATGTGATATCTCAATGCTTATACCAAACCTGAGACCCTTCCTATAACATGAGATGTGATATCCAAATCCTTCTCGTTCCAAACCTGAGACCCTTCCTTTAGCATGAGATGTGATATCCAGCTCCTTCCCATTCCAATCCTGAGACACTTCCGATAGCATGAGATGTGATATCTCAATGCTTCTAATATCAAAACTGAGACCCTCCCTATAGCATGATATGTGATATCTAAGTCCTTCCCATTCCAATCCTGAGACCCTCCCTATATCATGAGATGTGATATCCAACTCCTTCCCATTCCAATCCTGAGACCCTTCCTATAGCATGAGATATGATATCTCAATACTTCTAATACCAAACGTGAGATCCTTCCGATAACATGAGATGTGATATCCAAATCCTTCCCCTTCCAAACCTGAGACCCTCCCTTTAGCATGAAATGTGATATCCAACTCCTTCCTATTCCAATCCTGAGACTCTTCTGATAGCATGAGATGTGATATCTCAATGCTTCTAATACCAAACCTGAGATCCTTCCGATAGCGAGATGTGATATCTCAATGCTTCTAATACCAAACCTGAGATCCTTCCTATAACATGAGATGTGATATCCAAATCCTTCCCCTTCCAAACCTGAGACCCTCCCTTTAGCATGAGATGTGATATCTAACTCCTTCCCATTCCATTCCTGACACCCTTCTGATAGCATGAGATGTGATATCTCAATGCCTCTAATACCAAACCTGAGATCCTACCTCTAACATGAAATGAGATATCCAACTCTTTCCCCTTCCAAACCTGAGAGCCTTCCTATAGCATGAGATGTGATATCCAAGTCCTTCCCATTCCAATACTGAGACCCTTCCTATAGCTTGAGATGTGATATCCAACTCCTTCCCATTCCAATTCTGAGACCCTTCCTATAGCATGAGATGTGATATCTCAATGCTTATACCAAACCTGAGAGCCTACCTATAGCATGAGATGTGATATCCAAGTCCATCCCATTCCAATCCTTAGACCCTTCCTACAGCATGCGATGTGAATATCTCAATGATTCTAATACCAAACCAGAGACTCTTCCTATAACATATGGGATATCCAACTCCTTCCCATTCCAATTCTGAGACCCTTCCTATACTATGAGACTTGATATCTCAATGCTTCTAATACCAAACCTGAGACCCGTAATATAACATGAGATGTGATATCCAAATCCTTCCCCTTCCAAACCTTAGACCCATCCTTTATCATGAGATGTGATATCCAACTCCTTCCCATTCCAATCCTGAGACCCTTCCGATATCATGAGATGTGATATCTCAAAGCTTCTAATATCAAACTTGAGACCCTCCCTATAGCATGAGATGTGATATCCAAGTCCTTCCCATTCCAATCCTGAGACCCTTCCTATAGCATGAGATGTGATATCTCAATGCTTCTAATACCAAACCTGAGACCCTTCCTATAACATGAGATGGGAATATCCAACTCCTTCCCATTCCAATCTTGAGACCCTTCCGATAGCAGAGATGTGATATCTCAATGCTTATACCACACCTGAGATCCTTCCTATAACATGAGATGTGATATCCAACTCCTTCCCATTCCAATCCTGAGACACTTCCTATAGCATGAGATGTGATATCTCACTGCTTATACCAAACCTGAGACCCTTCCCATAGCAGGAGATGTGATATCCAACTCCTTCCCATCCCAATCCTCAGACCCTTCCTATAGCATGAGATGTGATATCTCAATGCTTCTAATGTCAAACTTGAGACCCTACCTATAGCATGAGATGTGATATCCAAGTCCTTCCCATTCCAATCCTGAGACACTTCCTATAGCATGAGATGTGATATCTCAATGCTTCTAATACCAAACCTGAGACTCTTCCTATAACATGAGATGGGATATCCAACTCCTTCCAATTCCAATCCTGAGACCCTTTTGATAGCAGAGATGTGATATCTCAATGTTTATACCAAACCTGAGACCCTTCCTACGGCATGAGATGTCATATTCAACTCCTTCCCATTCCAATCCTGAGACCCTTCCTATAGCATGAGATTTGATATCCAACTCCTTCCCATTCCAATCCTGAGACCCTTCCTATAGCATGAGATGTGATGTCTCAATGCTTCTAATACCAAACCTGAGATCCTTCCTATAACATGAGATGTGATATCCAACTCCATCCATTCCAATCCTGAGACCCTTCCTATAGCATGAGATGTGATATCTCAATGCTTATACCAAACCTGAGACCCTTCCTATAGCATGAGATGTGATATCCAACTCCTTCCCATTCCAATCCTGAGACCCTTCCTATAGCCTGAGATGTGATATCCAATTCCTTCCCATTCCAATCCTGAGACCCTTCCTATAGCATGAGATGTGATATCTCAATGCTTATACCAAACCTGAGAGCCTACCTATAACATGAGATGTGATATCCAAGTCCATCCCATTCCAATCCTTAGACCCTTCCTACAGCATGCGATGTGATATCTCAATGATTCTAATACCAAACCAGAGACTCTTCCTATAACATGAGATGGGATATCCAACTCCTTCCCATTCCAATCCTGAGCCGCTTCCGATAGCAGAGATGTGATATCTCAATGCTTATACCAAACCTGAGACCCTTCCTATAACATGAGATGTGATATCCAACTCCTTCCCGTTCCAAACCTGAGACACTAACTATAGCATATGTGATATCCAACTCCTTCCCATTCCAAACATGAGACCCTTCCTATAGCAAGAAAGTAATATCCAACTCCTACCCATTCCAATCCTGAGACCCTTCCTATAGCAAGAGATGTGATATCCAAATCCTTCCCATTCCAATCCTGAGACCCTTCCTATAACATGAGATGTGATATCCAACTCCTTCCCATTCCAACCTGAGAAACTTCCTATAGCATGAGAAGGGATATCCAACTCCTTTCCAATCCAATCCTGAGACCCTTCCGATAGCAGAGATGTGATATCTCAATGCTTATACCAAACCTGGGACCCTTCCTATGGCATGAGATGTGATATCCAACTCCTTGCCATTCAAATCCTGAGACCCTTCCTATAGCATGAGAAGGGATATCCAACTCCTTCCCAATCCAATCCTGAGACCCTTCCGATAGCAGCGACGTGATATCTCAATGCTTCTACCAAACCTGAGACCCTTCCTTTAGCATGAGATGTGATATCCAAATCCTTCACATTCCAATCCTGATACCCTTCCTATAGCATGAGATGTGATATCTCAATGCTTCTAATACCAAACCTGAGATCCTTCCTATAACATGAGATGTGATATCCAATTCCTTCCCATTCCAAACCTGAGACCCTTCCTATTGGATGAGATGTGATATCCAACTCCTTCCTATTCCAACCCTGACACCCTTCCTATAGCATGAGATGTGATGTCTCAATGCTTCTAATACCAAACCTGAGATCCTTCCTATAACATGAGATGTGATATCCAACTCCTTCCATTCCAATCCTGAGACCCGTCCTATAGCATGAGATGTGATATCTCAATGCTTATACCAAACCTGAGACCCTTCCTATAGCATGAGATGTGATATCTCAATGCTTCTAATACCAAACCTGAGATCCTTCCTCTAACATGAAATGTGATATCCAACTCCTTCCCTTTCCAAACCTAAGAGCCTATCTATAGCATGAGATGTGATATCCAAGTCCATCACATTCCAACCTTTAGACCCTTCCTACAGCATGCAATATGATATCTCAATGATTCTAATAACAAACCTGAGACCCGTCCTATAACATGAGATGGGATATCCAACTCCTTCCCATTCCAATCCTGAGACACTTCCGATAGCAGAGATGTGATATCTCAATGCTTATACCAAACCTGAGACCCTTCCTATAACATGAGATGTGATATCCAAATCCTTCTCGTTCCAAACCTGAGACCCTTCCTTTAGCATGAGATGTGATATCCAGCTCCTTCCCATTCCAATCCTGAGACACTTCCGATAGCATGAGATGTGATATCTCAATGCTTCTAATATCAAAACTGAGACCCTCCCTATAGCATGATATGTGATATCTAAGTCCTTCCCATTCCAATCCTGAGACCCTCCCTATAGCATGAGATGTGATATCCAACTCCTTCCCATTCCAATCCTGAGACCCTTCCTATAGCATGAGATATGATATCTCAATACTTCTAATACCAAACGTGAGATCCTTCCGATAACATGAGATGTGATATCCAAATCCTTCCCCTTCCAAACCTGAGACCCTCCCTTTAGCATGAAATGTGATATCCAACTCCTTCCTATTCCAATCCTGAGACTCTTCTGATGCATGAGATGCGATATCTCAATGCTTCTAATACCAAACCTGAGATCCTTCCGATAGCATGAGATGTGATATCTCAATGCTTCTAATACCAAACCTGAGATCCTTCCTATAACATGAGATGTGATATCCAAATCCTTCCCCTTCCAAACCTGAGACCCTCCCTTTAGCATGAGATGTGATATCTAACTCCTTCCCATTCCATTCCTGAGACCCTTCTGATAGCATGAGATGTGATATCTCAATGCTTCTAATACCAAACCTGAGATCCTACCTCTAACATGAAATGAGATATCCAACTCTTTCCCCTTCCAAACCTGAGAGCCTTCCTATAGCATGAGATGTGATATCCAAGTCCTTCCCATTCCAATACTGAGACCCTTCCTATAGCTTGAGATGTGATATCCAACTCCTTCCCATTCCAATTCTGAGACCCTTCCTATAGCATGAGATGTGATATCTCAATGCTTATACCAAACCTGAGAGCCTACCTATAGCATGAGATGTGATATCCAAGTCCATCCCATTCCAATCCTTAGACCCTTCCTACAGCATGCGATGTGAATATCTCAATGATTCTAATACCAAACCAGAGACTCTTCCTATAACATGGCATGGGATATCCAACTCCTTCCCATTCCAATTCTGAGACCCTTCCTATACTATGAGACTTGATTTCTCAATGCTTCTAATACCAAACCTGAGACCCGTAATATAACATGAGATGTGATATCCAAATCCTTCCCCTTCCAAACCTTAGACCCTTCCTTTATCATGAGATGTGATATCCAACTCCTTCCCATTCCAATCCTGAGACCCTTCCGATATCATGAGATGTGATATCTCAAAGCTTCTAATATCAAACTTGATACCCTCCCTATAGCATGAGATGGGATATCCAACTCCTTCCAATTCCAATCCTGAGACCCTTTTGATAGCAGAGATGTGATATCTCAATGTTTATACCAAACCTGAGACCCTTCCTACGGCATGAGATGTCATATTCAACTCCTTCCCATTCCAATCCTGAGACACTTCCTATAGCATGAGATGTGATGTCTCAATGCTTCTAATACCAAACCTGAGATCCTTCCTATAACATGAGATGTGATATCCAACTCCTTCCATTCCAATCCTGAGACCCTTCCTATAGCATGAGATGTGATATCTCAATGCTTATACCAAACCTGAGATCCTTCCTCTAACATGAAATGTGATATCCAACTCCTTCACTTTCCAAACCTGAGAGCCTATCTATAGCATGAGATGTGATATCCAAGTCCTTCCCATTCCAATCCTTAGACCCTTCCTACAGCATGCAATATGATATCTCAATGATTCTAATAAAAAACCTGAGACCCGTCCTATAACATGAGATGGGATATCCAACTCCTTCCCATTCCAATCCTGAGACACGTCCGATAGCAGAGATGTGATATCTCAATGTTTATACCAAACCTGAGACCCTTCCTATAACATGAGATGTGATATCCAACTCCTTCCCGTTCCAAACCTGAGACCCTTCCTTTAGCATGAGATGTGATATCCAGCTCCTTCCCATTCCAATCCTGAGACACTTCTGATAGCATAAGATGTGATATCTCAATGCTTCTAATATCAAAACTGAGACCCTCCCTATAGCATATGTGATATCTAAGTCCTTCCCATTCCAATCCTGAGACCCTTCCTATAGCATGAGATGTGATATCTCAATGCTTCTACCAAACCTGAGACCCTTCCTTTAGCATGAGATGTGATATCCAACTCCTTCCCATTCCAATCCTGAGACCCTTCCTATAGCATGAGATGTGATATCTCAATACTTCTAATACCAAACCTGAGATCCTTCCGATAACATGAGATGTGATATCTCAATACTTCTAATACCAAACCTGAGATCCATCCTATAACATGAGATGTGATATCCAAATCCTTCCCCTTCCAAACCTGAGACCCTCCCTTTAGCATGAGATGTGATATCCAACTCCTTCCCATTCCAATCCTGAGACCCTTCTGATAGCATAAGATATGATATCTCAATGCTTCTATACCAAACCTGAGATCCTTCTGATAGCATGAGATGTGATATCTCAATGCTTCTAATACCAAACCTGAGATCCTACCTCTAACATGAAATGTGATATCCAACTCTTTCCCCTTGCAAACCTGAGAGCCTTCCTATAGCATGAGATGTGATATCCAAGTCCTTCCCATTCCAATCCTGAGACCCTTCCTATAACATGAGATGTGATATCCAACTCCTTCCCATTCCAACCTGAGACCCTTCCTATAGCATGAGATGGGATATCCAACTCCTTCCAAATCCAATCCCGATACCCTTCCGATAGCATGAGATGTGATATCCCAATGCTTCTACCAAACCTGAGACCCATATTATGGCATGAGATGTGATATCAAACTCCTTCCCATTCTAATCCTGAGACCCTTCCTATACCATGAGACTTGATATCTCAATGCTTCTAATACCAAACCTGAGACCCGTCCTATAACATGAGATGTGATATCCAAATCCTTCCCCTTCCAAACCTTAGACCCTTCCTTTATCATGAGATGTGATATCCAACTCCTTCCCATTCCAATCTTGAGACCCTTCCGATATCATGAAATGTTATATCTCAATGCTTCTATCAAACTTGAGACCCTCCCTATAGCATGAGATGTGATATCCAAGTCCTTCCCATTCCAATCCTGAGACCCTTCCTATAGCATGAGATGTGATATCTCAATGCTTCTAATACCAAACCTGAGACCCTTCCTATAACATGAGATGGGAATATCCAACTCCTTCCCATTCCAATCCTTAGACCCTTCCTACAGCATGCAATATGATATCTCAATGATTTTAATAAAAAACCTGAGACCCGTCCTATAACATGAGATGGGATATCCAACTCCTTCCCATTCCAATCCTGAGACACTTCCGATGGTAGAGATGTGATATCTCAATGTTTATACCAAACCTGAGACCTTTCCTATAACATGAGATGTGATATCCAACTCCTTCCCATTCCAATCCTGAGACCCTTCCTATAGCATGAGATGTGATATCCAACTCCATCCCATTCCAATCCTGAGACCCTTCTGATAGCATAAGATATGATATCTCAATGCTTCTATACCAAACCTGAGATCCTTCTGATAGCATATGTGATATCTCAATGCTTCTAATACCAAACCTGAGATCCTACATCTAACATGAAATGTGATATCCAACTCTTTCCCCTTGCAAACCTGAGAGCCTTCCTATAGCATGAGATGTGATATCCAAGTCCTTCCCATTCCAATCCTGAGACCATTCCTATAACATGAGATGTGATATCCAACTCCTTCCCATTCCAACCTGAGACCCTTCCTATAGCATGAGATGGGATATCCAACTCCTTCCAAATCCAATCCCGATACCCTTCCGATAGCATGAGATGTGATATCCCAATGCTTCTACCAAACCTGAGACCCATATTATGGCATGAGATGTGATATCAAACTCCTTCCCATTCTAATCCTGAGACCCTTCCTATACCATGAGACTTGATATCTCAATGCTTCTAATACCAAACCTGAGACCCGTCCTATAACATGAGATGTGATATCCAAATCCTTCCCCTTCCAAACCTTAGACCCTTCCTTTATCATGAGATGTGATATCCAACTCCTTCCCATTCCAATCTTGAGACCCTTTCCGATATCATGAAATGTGAATTCTCAATGCTTCTATCAAACTTGAGACCCTCCCTATAGCATGAGATGTGATATCCAAGTCCTTCCCATTCCAATCCTGAGACCCTTCCTATAGCATGAGATGTGATATCTCAATGCTTCTAATACCAAACCTGAGACCCTTCCTATAACAAGAGATGGGAATATCCAACTCCTTCCCATTCCAATCCTTAGACCCTTCCTACAGCATGCAATATGATATCTCAATGATTTTAATAAAAAACCTGAGACCCGTCCTATAACATGAGATGGGATATCCAACTCCTTCCCATTCCAATCCTGAGACACTTCCGATGGTAGAGATGTGATATCTCAATGTTTATACCAAACCTGAGACCTTTCCTATAACATGAGATGTGATATCCAACTCCTTCCCATTCCAATCCTGAGACCCTTCCTATAGCATGAGATGTGATATCCAACTCCATCCCATTCCAATCCTGAGACCCTTCTGATAGCATAAGATATAATATCTCAATGCTTCTATACCAAACCTGAGATCCTTCTGATAGCATATGTGATATCTCAATGCTTCTAATACCAAACCTGAGATCCTACATCTAACATGAAATGTGATATCCAACTCTTTCCCCTTGCAAACCTGAGAGCCTTCCTATAGCATGAGATGTGATATCCAAGTCCTTCCCATTCCAATCCTGAGACCCTTCCTATAACATGAGATGTGATATCCAACTCCTTCCCATTCCAACCTGAGACCCTTCCTATAGCATGAGAAGGGATATCCAACTCCTTCCAAATCCAATCCCGATACCCTTCCGATAGCATGAGATGTGATATCCCAATGCTTCTACCAAACCTGAGACCCATATTATGGCATGAGATGTGATATCAAACTCCTTCCCATTCTAATCCTGAGACCCTTCCTATACCATGAGACTTGATATCTCAATGCTTCTAATACCAAACCTGAGACCCGTCCTATAACATGAGATGTGATGTCCAAATCCTTCCCCTTCCAAACCTTAGACCGTTCCTTTATCATGAGATGTGATATCCAACTCCTTCCCATTCCAATCTTGAGACCCTTCCGATATCATGAAATGTGATATCTCAATGCTTCTATCAAACTTGAGACCCTCCCTATAGCATGAGATGTGATATCCAAGTCCTTCCCATTCCAATCCTGAGACCCTTGCTATAGCATGAGATGTGATATCTCAATGCTTCTAATACCAAACCTGAGACCCTTCCTATAACATGAGATGGGAATATCCAACTCCTTCCCATTCCAATCCTTAGACCCTTCCTACAGCATGCAATATGATATCTCAATGATTTTAATAAAAAACCTGAGACCCGTCCTATAACATGAGATGGGATATCCAACTCCTTCCCATTCCAATCCTGAGACACTTCCGATGGTAGAGATGTGATATCTCAATGTTTATACCAAACCTGAGACCCTTCCTATAACATGAGATGTGATATCCAACTCCTTCCCATTCCAATCCTGAGACCCTTCCTATAGCATGAGATGTGATATCCAACTCCATCCCATTCCAATCCTGAGACCCTTCCTATAGCATGAGATGTGATGTCTCAATGCTTCTAATACCAAACCTGAGATCCTTCCTTTAACATGAGATGTGATATCCAACTCCTTCCATTCCAATCCTTAGACCCTTCCTACAGCATGCAATATGATATCTCAATGATTTTAATAAAAAACCTGAGACCCGTCCTATAACATGAGATGGGATATCCAACTCCTTCCCATTCCAATCCTGAGACACTTCCGATAGCAGAGATGTGATATCTCAATGTTTATACCAAACCCGAGACCCTTCTTATAACATGAGATGTGATATCCAACTCCTTCCCATTCCAATCCTGAGACACTTCCGATAGCATGAGATGTGATATCTCAATGCTTCTAATATCAAAACTGAGACCCTCTCTATAGCATGATATGTGATATCTAAGTCCTTCCCATTCCAATCCTGAGACCCTATAGCATGAGATGTGATATCTCAATGCTTATCCTTGATTCCTGTAGTAAATTGATTTCCTTTGCAGGCCGACTCCTATCACGAATGCCTTGTCTGCATGCATTCTCCCCTGGCCATTCGCTCACCGTGGCTATTTGCCTACCCCCTTCCTCTCTCAGTGGATGGACTTCTCCATCCTTGCCTCCTACCACTCAACTCCGCCTACTTGGAGAATTCAACATGAACCTGTATGCTTCCTGACCTGGACTTTTACGAGATCTGCAACTCTTCATGTCGCTGGCCCTACACACTGCAGGGAATACTCGGGATTTTCTGATCTCAGACCTCCCCCTCTGTAACCCTCTCAACAATCCTCTCCCGTGGTGATCAAGTTCTCATCTCCAAAGAAGGCTAACTGCCAGCTATTCCTCCTCAGAGGAGTTCTCCCTTTCTGTCCCTGCTCCCTGCACAGTTTCGCGTTGCAAACACTCGCTTTCCTGCTCTCTGGTTTAGACGCTTTTCCTTCTCAGAGGCCTTCTTCCTTTCTGCCCTTTTCGCGTTGCAAGTACTCGCTTCCCAGCTCTCTGGTTTAGACGCGTGTTCCCTGCCTTCTCTCCTCTTCCCGCTGCCTTCAAATCAAAAAATGAGCTCCAAAAGATACACAGTGCTCAGAATGCTCTATAACACCCATTATTCAACATATAGCCGTAACCCGCTAGACGTATCGAAACGTGCTGTAAACTAGCAAAAACAGCTAGAAAATGTACTTTCCTCGCCTTTTTGTAAATGCTAATTCTGATGGGTTCCCATGTATGTACTGTCCGTGCGTTTGTTGTCGAATCCTGAAGTTTTTAACCACTGTTCTCCCATACAAGGGGGGGTCAACGTCTACTGCTGTTCACAGGCTGAATGTATACGGCTGAAATCTTCAAGGCATTATCAGCTTTCCTGACTGTTTTGGAACGTGTATTTGCCATCTGTTAATGCAGTCGCCCTGTGTTCATCGTCCCTTCTACTTCACAGGCTGCACGCCCCTGGTGATCACATTCTCCTCTCCAGAGCAGGCTGACTACCAGCTGCTCCTCCTCATAGGCGTTCATCCTTTCTGTCCCTGCTCCCTGCACCGTTCCGCGTTGCATGTACTCGCTTCCCAGCTCTCTGGTTTAGATGCGTGTTCCCTGCCTTCTCTCCTCTTCCTACAGCCTTCCAATGAGCTCCACAAGATAGTGTTCAGAATGCTTTATAACCCCATTATTCAACATATAGCTGTAACCCGCTAGACGTATTGAAACGTGCTAAAAACGAGCAGAAACAGCTCGAAAATGTACTTTTCTCGCGTTTTGGTAAATGCGAATTCTGGTGGATTCCCATTTTGTACTCTGTTCGTGCGTTTGTTCAGTCGAATCCTGGTCTTTTGAACCACTCTTCTCCCATACAAAGGAGGGTCAAAAAGTGTTGTTCACAGGCTGAATTTATACTGCTGAAATGCTCGCTTCCCTGCTCTCTGGTTTAGATGCGTGTTCCCTGCCTTCTCTCCTCTTCCTACAGCCTTCCTATGAGCTCCACTAGATAGTGTTCAGAATGCTTTATAACCCCATTATTCAACATATAGCTGTAACCCGCTAGACGTATTGAAACGTGCTAAAAACTACAAAAATAGCTAGAAAATGTACTTCCCTCGCGTTTTTGTAAAGGCGAATTCTGGTGGGTTCCCATGTTGTATGTACTGTGTCCGTGCCTTTGTGTCGAATCCTGAAGTTTTTAACCACTGTTCTCCCATACTAGGGAGGGGGGTTCAACATCTGCTGTTCACAGGCTGAATGTATACGGCTGAAATCTTCAAGGCATTATCAGCTTTCCTGACTGTTTTGGAACGTGTATTTGCCATCTGTTAATGCAGTCGCCCTTTGTTCATCGTTCCTTCTAGTTTACAGGCTGCACTCCCCTAGTGATCACATTCTTCTCTCCTTTGCAGGCTAACTACCAGCTGCTCCTCCTCATAAGTGTTCATCCTTTCTGTCCCTGCTCCCTGCACCGTTTCGCGTTGCATGTACTCGCGTCCCAGCTCTCTGGTTTAGATGCGTGTTCCCTGCCTTCTCTCCTCTTGCTACAGCCTTCCAATTTGCTCCACAAGATAGTGTTCAGAATGCTTTATAACACCCATTATTCAACATATAGCTGTAACCCGCTAGACGTATTGAAACGTGCTAAAAACTAGCAAAAACAGCTAGAAAATGTACTTCCCTCGCGTTTTGGTAAATGCAGGGTACACGAGTCTAAACCAGAGAGCAGGGAAGCGAGCATTTCAGCAGTATAAATTCAGCCTGTGAACAACACATTTTGACCCTCCTTTGTATGGGAGAAGAGTGGTTCAAAAGACCAGGATTCGACTGAACAAACGCACGAACAGAGTACAAAATGGGAATCCACCAGAATTCGCATTTACCAAAACGCGAGAAAAGTACATTTTCGAGCTGTTTCTGCTCGTTTTTAGCACGTTTCAATACGTCTAGCGGGTTACAGCTATATGTTGAATAATGGGGTTATAAAGCATTCTGAACACTATCTTGTGGAGCTCATTGGAAGGCTGTACGAAGAGGAGAGAAGGCAGGGAACACGCATCTAAACCAGAGAGCTGGGAAGCGAGTACATGCAACGCGGAACGGTGCAGGGAGCAGGGACAGAAAGGATGAACGCCTATGAGGAGGAGCAGCTGGTAGTCAGCCTGCTCTGGAGAGGAGAATGTGATCACCAGGGGCGTGCAGCCTGTGAAGTAGAAGGGACGATGAACACAGGGCGACTGCATTAACAGATGGCAAATACACGTTCCAAAACAGTCAGGAAAGCTGATAATGCCTTGAAGATTTCAGCCGTATACATTCAGCCTGTGAACAGCAGTAGACGTTGACCCCCCCTTGTATGGGAGAACAGTGGTTAAAAACTTCAGGATTCGACAACAAACGCACGGACAGTACATACATGGGAACCCATCAGAATTAGCATTTACAAAAACGCGAGGAAAGTACATTTTCTAGCTGTTTTTGCTAGTTTACAGCACGTTTCAATACGTCTAGCGGGTTACGGCTATATGTTGAATAATGGGTGTTATAGAGCATTCTGAGCACTGTGTATCTTTTGGAGCTCATTTTTTGATTTGAAGGCAGCGGGAAGAGGAGAGAAGGCAGGGAACACGCGTCTAAACCAGAGAGCTGGGAAGCGAGTACTTGCAACGCGAAAAGGGCAGAAAGGAAGAAGGCCTCTGAGAAGGAAAAGCGTCTAAACCAGAGAGCAGGAAAGCGAGTGTTTGCAACGCGAAACTGTGCAGGGAGCAGGGACAGAAAGGGAGAACTCCTCTGAGGAGGAATAGCTGGCAGTTAGCCTTCTTTGGAGATGAGAACTTGATCACCACGGGAGAGGATTGTTGAGAGGGTTACAGAGGGGGAGGTCTGAGATCAGAAAATCCCGAGTATTCCCTGCAGTGTGTAGGGCCAGCGACATGAAGAGTTGCAGATCTCGTAAAAGTCCAGGTCAGGAAGCATACAGGTTCATGTTGAATTCTCCAAGTAGGCGGAGTTGAGTGGTAGGAGGCAAGGATGGAGAAGTCCATCCACTGAGAGAGGAAGGGGGTAGGCAAATAGCCACGGTGAGCGAATGGCCAGGGGAGAATGCATGCAGACAAGGCATTCGTGACAGGAGTCGGCCTGCAAAGGAAATCAATTTACTACAGGAATCAAGGATAAGCATTGAGATATCACATCTCATGCTATAGGGTCTCAGGATTGGAATGGGAAGGACTTAGATATCACATATCATGCTATAGAGAGGGTCTCAGTTTTGATATTAGAAGCCTTGAGATATCACATCTCATGCTATCGGAAGTGTCTCAGGATTGGAATGGGAAGGAGCTGGATATCACATCTCATGCTAAAGGAAGGGTCTCAGGTTTGGAACGGGAAGGAGTTGGATATCACATCTCATGTTATAGGAAGGGTCTCGGGTTTGGTATAAACATTGAGATATCACATCTCTGCTATCGGAAGTGTCTCAGGATTGGAATGGGAAGGAGTTGGATATCCCATCTCATGTTATAGGACGGGTCTCAGGTTTTTTATTAAAATCATTGAGATATCATATTGCATGCTGTAGGAAGGGTCTAAGGATTGGAATGGAAGGAGTTGGATATCACATCTCATGTTAAAGGAAGGATCTCAGGTTTGGTAGAAGCATTGAGACATCACATCTCATGGTATAGGAAGGGTCTCAGGATTGGAATGGGAAGGACTTGGATATCACATCTCATGCTATAGGGAGGGTCTCAAGTTTGATAGAAGCATTGAGATATCACATTTCATGATATCGGAAGGGTCTCAAGATTGGAATGGGAAGGAGTTGGATATCACATCTCATGATAAAGGAAGGGTCTAAGGTTTGGAAGGGGAAGGATTTGGATATCACATCTCATGTTATAGGAAGGATCTCAGGTTTGGTATTAGAAGCATTGAGACATCACATCTCATGCTATAGGAAGGGTCTCAGGATTGGAATGGGAAGGAGTTGAATATGACATCTCATGCCGTAGGAAGGGTCTCAGTTTTGGTATAAACATTGAGATATCACATCTCTGCTATCAAAAGGGTCTCAGGATTGGAATTGGAAGGAGTTGGATATCCCATCTCATGTTATAGGAAGAGTCTCAGGTTTGGTATTAGAAGCATTGAGATATCACATCTCATGCTATAGGAAGGGTCTCAGGTTTGGTATAAACATTGAGATATCACATCTCTGCTATCGGACGTGTCTCAGGATTGGAATGGGAAGGAGTTGGATATCCCATCTCATGTTATAGGACGGGTCTCAGGTTTTTTATTAGAATCATTGAGATATCATATTGCATGCTGTAGGAAGGGTCTAGGGATTGGAATGGGAAGGACTTGGATATCACATCTCATGCTATAGATAGGCTCTCAGATTTGGAAAGTGAAGGAGTTGGATATCACATTTCATGTTAGAGGAAGGATCTCAGGTTTGGTATTAGAGGCATTGAGATATCACATCTCATGCTATAGGAAGGGTCTCAGGATTGGAATGGGAAGGAGTTGGATATCACATCTCATGCTATAGGAAGGGTCTCAGGTTTGGTATAAGCATTGAGATATCACATCTCATGCTATAGGAAGGGTCTCAGGATTGGAATGGAAGGAGTTGGATATCACATCTCATGTTATAGGAAGGATCTCAGGTTTGGTATTAGAAGCATTGAGACATCACATCTCATGCTATAGGAAGGGTCTCAGGATTGGAATGGGAAGGAGTTGAATATGACATCTCATGCCGTAGGAAGGGTCTCAGGTTTGGTATAAACATTGAGATATCACATCTCTGCTATCAAAAGGGTCTCAGGATTGGAATTGGAAGGAGTTGGATATCCCATCTCATGTTATAGGAAGAGTCTCAGGTTTGGTATTAGAAGCATTGAGATATCACATCTCATGCTATAGGAAGTGTCTCAGGATTGGAATGGGAAGGACTTGGATATCACATCTCATGCTATAGGTAGGGTCTCAAGTTTGACATTAGAAGCATTGAGATATCACATCTCATGCTATAGGAAGGGTCTGAGGATTGGAATGGGAAGGAGTTGGATATCACATCTCCTGCTATGGGAAGGGTCTCAGGTTTGGTATAAGCAGTGAGATATCACATCTCATGCTATAGGAAGTGTCTCAGGATTGGAATGGGAAGGAGTTGGATATCACATCTCATGTTATAGGAAGGATCTCAGGTGTGGTATAAGCATTGAGATATCACATCTCTGCTATCGGAAGGGTCTCAAGATTGTAATGGGAAGGAGTTGGATATTCCCATCTCATCTTATAGGAAGGGTCTCAGGTTTGGTATTAGAAGCATTGAGATATCACATCTCATGCTATAGGAAGGGTCTCAGGATTGGAATGGGAAGGACTTGGATATCACATCTCATGCTATAGGGAGGGTCTCAAGTTTGATATTAAAAGCTTTGAGATATCACATCTCATGATATCGGAAGGGTCTCAGGATTGGAATGGGAAGGAGTTGGATATCACATCTCATGATAAAGGAAGGGTCTAAGGTTTGGAAGGGGAAGGATTTGGATATCACATCTCATGTTATATTACGGGTCTCAGGTTTGGTATTAGAAGCATTGAGATATCAAGTCTCATAGTATAGGAAGGGTCTCATAATTGGAATGGGAAGGAGTTGGATATCCCATCTCATGTTATAGGAAGAGTCTCTGGTTTGGTATTAGAATCATTGAGATATTCACATCGCATGCTGTAGGAAGGGTCTAAGGATTGGAATGGGATGGACTTGGATATCACATCTCATGCTATAGGTAGGCTCTCAGGTTTGGTATAAGCATTGAGATATCACATCTCATGCTATAGGAAGGGTCTCAGAATTGGAATGGGAAGGAGTTGGATATCACATCTCAAGCTATAGGAAGGGTCTCAGTATTGGAATGGGAAGGACTTGGATATCACATCTCATGCTATAGGAAGGCTCTCAGGTTTGGAAGGGGAAAGAGTTGGATATCTCATTTAATGTTAGAGGTATGATCTCAGGTTTGGTATTAGAGGCATTGAGATATCACATCTCATGCTATCAGAAGGGTCTCAGGAATGGAATGGGAAGGTGTTAGATATCACATCTCATGCTAAAGGGGGGGTCTCAGGTTTGGAAGGGGAAGGATTTGGATATCACATCTCATGTTATAGGAAGGATCTCAGGTTTGGTATTAGAAGCATTGAGATATCACATCTCATGCTATCGGAAGGATCTCAGGTTTGGTATTAGAAGCATTGAGATATCACATCTCATGCTATCAGAAGAGTCTCAGGATTGGAATAGGAAGGAGTTGGATATCACATTTCATGCTAAAGGGAGGGTCTCAGGTTTGGAAGGGGAAGGATTTGGATATCACATCTCATGTTATCGGAAGGATCTCACGTTTGGTATTAGAAGTATTGAGATATCATATCTCATGCTATAGGAAGGGTCTCAGGATTGGAATGGGAAGGAGTTGGATATCACATCTCATGCTATAGGGAGGGTCTCAGGATTGGAATGGGAAGGACTTAGATATCACATATCATGCTATAGGGAGGGTCTCAGTTTTGATATTAGAAGCATTGAGATATCACATCTCATGCTATCGGAAGTGTCTCAGGATTGGAATGGGAAGGAGCTGGATATCACATCTCATGCTAAAGGAAGTGTCTCAGGTTTGGAACGAGAAGGATTTGGATATCACATCTCATGTTATAGGAAGGGTCTCAGGTTTGGTATAAGCATTGAGATATCACATCTCTGCTATCGGAAGTGTCTCAGGATTGGAATGGGAAGGAGTTGGATATCCCATCTCATGTTATAGGACGGGTCTCAGGTTTGTTATTAGAATCATTGAGATATCATATTGCATGCTGTAGGAAGGGTCTAAGGGTTGGAATGTGAAGGACTTGGATATCACATCTCATGCTATAGATAGGCTCTTAGGTTTGGAAAGGGAAGGAGTTGGATATCACATTTCATGTTAGAGGAAGGATCTCAGGTTTGGTATTAGAAGCATTGAGATATCACATCTTATGCTATAGGAAGGGTCTCAGGATTGGAATGGGAAGCAGTTGGATATGACATATGCTATAGGAAGGGTCTCAGGTTTGGTATAAGCATTGAGATATCACATCTCATGCTATAGGACGGGTCTCAGGATTGGAATGGAAGGAGTTGGATATCACATCTCATGTTATAGGAAGGATCTCAGGTTTGGTATTAGAAGCATTGAGACATCACATCTCATGCTATAGGAAGGGTCTCAGGGTTGGAATGGGAAGGAGTTGGATATCACATCTCATCCAATAGGAAGGGTCTCAGGTTTGGAATGGGAAGGAATTGGATATCACATCTCATGTTATAGGACGGGTCTCAGGTTTGTTATTAGAATCATTGAGATATCACATCGCATGCTGTAGGAAGGGTCTAAGGATTGGAATGGGATGGACTTGGATATCACATCTCATATTATAGGTAGGCTCTCAGGTTTGGTATAAGCATTGAGATATCACATCTCATGCTATAGGAAGGGTCTCAGGATTGGAATGGGAAGGAATTGGATATCACATCTCAGGCTATAGGAAGGGTCTCAGGATTGGAATGGGAAGGAGTTGGATATCACATCTCATGCTATAGGAAGGGTCTCAGGTTTGGTATAAGCATTGAGATATCACATCTCATGCTATAGGAAGGGTCTCAGGATTGGAATGGAAGGAGTTGGATATCACATCTCATGTTATAGGAAGGATCTCAGGTTTGGTATTAGAAGCATTGAGACATCACATCTCATGCTATAGGAAGGGTCTCAGGATTGGAATGGGAAGGAGTTGGATATCAAATCTCATGCTATAGGAAGGGTCTCAGGATTGGAATGGGAAGGAGTTGAATATGACATCTCATGCCGTAGGAAGGGTCTCAGGTTTGGTATAAACATTGAGATATCACATCTCTGCTATCAAAAGGGTCTCAGGATTGGAATTGGAAGGAGTTGGATATTCCCATCTCATGTTATAGGAACGGTCTCAGGTTTGGTATTAGAAGCATTGAGATATCACATCTCATGCTATAGGAAGGGTCTCAGGATTGGAATGGGAAGGACTTGGATATCACATCTCATGCTATAGGGAGGGTCTCAAGTTTGATATTAGAAGCTTTGAGATATCACATCTCATGATATCGGAAGGGTCTCAGGATTGGAATGGGAAGGAGTTGGATATCACATCTCATGATAAAGGAAGGGTCTAAGGTTTGGAAGGGGAAGGATTTGGATATCACATCTCATGTTATATTACGGGTCTCAGGTTTGGTATTAGAAGCCTTGAGATATCAAGTCTCATAGTATAGGAAGGGTCTCAGAATTGGAATGGGAAGGAGTTGGATATCCCATCTCATGTTATAGGAAGAGTCTCTGGTTTGGTATTAGAATCATTGAGATATTCACATCGCATGCTGTAGGAAGGGTCTAAGGATTGGAATGGGATGGACTTGGATATCACATCTCATGCTATAGGTAGGCTCTCAGGTTTGGTATAAGCATTGAGATATCACATCTCATGCTATAGGAAGGGTCTCAGAATTGGAATGGGAAGGAGTTGGATATCACATCTCAAGCTATAGGAAGGGTCTCAGTATTGGAATGGGAAGGACCTGGATATCACATCTCATGCTATAGGAAGGCTCTCAGGTTTGGAAGGGGAAAGAGTTGGATATCTCATTTCATGTTAGAGGTAGGATCTCAGGTTTGGTATTAGAGGCATTGAGATATCACATCTCATGCTATCAGAAGGGTCTCAGGAATGGAATGGGAAGGAGTTAGATATCACATCTCATGCTAAAGGGAGGGTCTCAGGTTTGGAAGGGGAAGGATTTGGATATCACATCTCATGTTATAGGAAGGATCTCAGGTTTGGTATTAGAAGCATTGAGATATCACATCTCATGCTATCGGAAGGATCTCAGGTTTGGTATTAGAAGCATTGAGATATCACATCTCATGCTATCAGAAGAGTCTCAGGATTGGAATAGGAAGGAGTTGGATATCACATTTCATGCTAAAGGGAGGGTCTCAGGTTTGGAAGGGGAAGGATTTGGATATCACATCTCATGTTATCGGAAGGATCTCACGTTTGGTATTAGAAGTATTGAGATATCATATCTCATGCTATAGGAAGGGTCTCAGGATTGGAATGGGAAGGAGTTAGATATCACATCTCATGCTATAGGGAGGGTCTCAGGATTGGAATGGGAAGGACTTAGATATCACATATCATGCTATAGGGAGGGTCTCAGTTTTGATATTAGAAGCATTGAGATATCACATCTCATGCTATCGGAAGTGTCTCAGGATTGGAATGGGAAGGAGCTGGATATCACATCTCATGCTAAAGGAAGGGTCTCAGGTTTGGAACGAGAAGGATTTGGATATCACATCTCATGTTATAGGAAGGGTCTCAGGTTTGGTATAAGCATTGAGATATCACATCTCTGCTATCGGAAGTGTCTCAGGATTGGAATGGGAAGGAGTTGGATATCCCATCTCATGTTATAGGACGGGTCTCAGGTTTGTTATTAGAATCATTGAGATATCATATTGCATGCTGTAGGAAGGGTCTAAGGGTTGGAATGTGAAGGACTTGGATATCACATCTCATGCTATAGATAGGCTCTTAGGTTTGGAAAGGGAAGGAGTTGGATATCACATTTCATGTTAGAGGAAGGATCTCAGGTTTGGTATTAGAAGCATTGAGATATCACATCTCATGCTATAGGAAGGGTCTCAGGATTGGAATGGGAAGCAGTTGGATATGACATCATGCTATAGGAAGGGTCTCAGGTTTGGTATAAGCATTGAGATATCACATCTCATGCTATAGGACGGGTCTCAGGATTGGAATGGAAGGAGTTGGATATCACATCTCATGTTATAGGAAGGAATACAGGTTTGGTATTAGAAGCATTGAGACATCACATCTCATGCTATAGGAAGGGTGTCAGGGTTGGAATAGGAAGGAGTTGGATATCACATCTCATCCAATAGGAAGGGTCTCAGGTTTGGAATGGGAAGGAATTGGATATCACATCTCATGTTATAGGAAGGATCTCAGGTTTGGTATTAGAAGCATTGAGATATCACATCTCATGCTATAGGAAGGGTCTCAGGATTGGAATGTGAAGGATTTGGATATCACATCTCATGCTAAAGGAAGGGTCTCAGGTTTGGTAGAAGCATTGAGATATCACGTCGCTGCTATCGGAAGGGTCTCAGGATTGGATTGGGAAGGAGTTGGATATCCCTTCTCATGCTATAGGAAGGGTCTCAGGATTTGAATGGCAAGGAGTTGGATATCACATCTCATGCCATAGGAAGGGTCTCAGGTTTGGTATAAGCATTGAGATATCACATCTCTGCTATCGGAAGGGTCTCAGGATTGGATTGGGAAGGAGTTGGATATCCCTTCTCATGCTATAGGAAGTGTCTCAGGTTGGAATGGGAAGGAGTTGGATATCACATCTCATGTTATAGAAAGGGTCTCAGGATTGGAATGGGAAGGATTTGGATATCACATCTCTTGCTATAGGAAGGGTCTCAGGATTGGAATGGGTAGGAGTTGGATATTACTTTCTTGCTATAGGAAGGGTCTCATGTTTGGAATGGGAAGGAGTTGGATATCACATATGCTATAGTTAGTGTCTCAGGTTTGGAACGGGAAGGAGTTGGATATCACATCTCATGTTATAGGAAGGGTCTCAGGTTTGGTATAAGCATTGAGATATCACATCTCTGCTATCGGAAGCGGCTCAGGATTGGAATGGGAAGGAGTTGGATATCCCATCTCATGTTATAGGAAGAGTCTCTGGTTTGGTATTAGAATCATTGAGATATCACATCGCATGCTGTAGGAAGGGTCTAAGGATTGGAATGGGATGGACTTGGATATCACATCTCATGTTATAGGTAGGCTCTCAGGTTTGGTATAAGCATTGAGATATCACATCTCATGCTATAGGAAGGGTCTCAGGATTGGAATGGGAAGGAATTGGATATCACATCTCAGGCTATAGGAAGGGTCTCAGGATTGGAATGGGAAGGAGTTGGATATCACATCTCATGCTATAGGAAGGGTCTCAGGTTTGGTATAAGCATTGAGATATCACATCTCATGCTATAGGAAGGGTCTCAGGATTGGAATGGAAGGAGTTGGATATCACATCTCCTGTTATAGGAAGGATCTCAGGTTTGGTATTAGAAGCATTGAGACATCACATCTCATGCTATAGGAAGGGTCTCAGGATTGGAATGGGAAGGAGTTGGATATCAAATCTCATACTATAGGAAGGGTCTCAGGATTGGAATGGGAAGGAGTTGAATATGACATCTCATGCCGTAGGAAGGGTCTCAGGTTTGGTATAAACATTGAGATATCACATCTCTGCTATCAAAAGGGTCTCAGGATTGGAATTGGAAGGAGTTGGATATCCCATCTCATGTTATAGGAAGAGTCTCAGGTTTGGTATTAGAAGCATTGAGATATCACATCTCATGCTATAGGAAGTGTCTCAGGATTGGAATGGGAAGGACTTGGATATCACATCTCATGCTATAGGTAGGGTCTCAAGTTTGACATTAGAAGCATTGAGATATCACATCTCATGCTATAGGAAGGGTCTGAGGATTGGAATGGGAAGGAGTTGGATATCACATCTCCTGCTATGGGAAGGGTCTCAGGTTTGGTATAAGCAGTGTTATATCACATCTCATGCTATAGGAAGTGTCTCAGGATTGGAATGGGAAGGAGTTGGATATCACATCTCATGTTATAGGAAGGATCTCAGGTGTGGTATAAGCATTGAGATATCACATCTCTGCTATCGGAAGGGTCTCAAGATTGGAATGGGAAGGAGTTGGATATTCGCATCTCATGTTATAGGAAGGGTCTCAGGTTTGGTATTAGAAGCATTGAGATATCACATCTCATGCTATAGGAAGGGTCTCAGGATTGGAATGGGAAGGACTTGGATATCACATCTCATGCTATAGGGAGTGTCTCAAGTTTGATATTAGAAGCTTTGAGATATCACATCTCATGATATCGGAAGGGTCTCAGGATTGGAATGGGAAGGAGTTGGATATCACATCTCATGATAAAGGACGGGTCTAAGGTTTGGAAGGGGAAGGATTTGGATATCACATCTCATGTTATATTACGGGTCTCAGGTTTGGTATTAGAAGCATTGAGATATCAAGTCTCATAGTATAGGAAGGGTCTCAGAATTGGAATGGGAAGGAGTTGGATATCCCATCTCATGTCCTGACATGTATATGTCAGGAAGAGTCTCTGGTTTGGTATTAGAATCATTGAGATATTCACATCGCATGCTGTAGGAAGGGTCTAAGGATTGGAATGGGATGGACTTGGATATCACATCTCATGCTATAGGTAGGCTCTCAGGTTTGGTATAAGCATTGAGATATCACATCTCATGCTATAGGAAGGGTCTCAGAATTGGAATGGGAAGGAGTTGGATATCACATCTCAAGCTATAGGAAGGGTCTCAGTATTGGAATGGGAAGGACTTGGATATCACATCTCATGCTATAGGAAGGCTCTCAGGTTTGGAAGGGGAAAGAGTTGGATATCTCATTTCATGTTAGAGGTAGGATCTCAGGTTTGGTATTAGAGGCATTGAGATATCACATCTCATGCTATCAGAAGGGTCTCAGGAATGGAATGGGAAGGAGTTAGATATCACATCTCATGCTAAAGGGAGGGTCTCAGGTTTGGAAGGGGAAGGATTTGGATATCACATCTCATGTTATAGGAAGGATCTCAGGTTTGGTATTAGAAGCATTGAGATATCACATCTCATGCTATCGGAAGGATCTCAGGTTTGGTATTAGAAGCATTGAGATATCACATCTCATGCTATCAGAAGAGTCTCAGGATTGGAATAGGAAGGAGTTGGATATCACATTTCATGCTAAAGGGAGGGTCTCAGGTTTGGAAGGGGAAGGATTTGGATATCACATCTCATGTTATCGGAAGGATCTCACGTTTGGTATTAGAAGTATTGAGATATCATATCTCATGCTATAGGAAGGGTCTCAGGATTGGAATGGGAAGGAGTTGGATATCACATCTCATGATATAGGGAGGGTCTCAGGATTGGAATGGGAAGGACTTAGATATCACATATCATGCTATAGGGAGGGTCTCAGTTTTGATATTAGAAGCATTGAGATATCACATCTCATGCTATCGGAAGTGTCTCAGGATTGGAATGGGAAGGAGCTGGATATCACATCTCATGCTAAAGGAAAGGTCTCAGGTTTGGAACGAGAAGGATTTGGATATCACATCTCATGTTATAGGAAGGGTCTCAAGTTTGGTATAAGCATTGAGATATCACATCTCTGCTATCGGAAGTGTCTCAGGATTGGAATGGGAAGGAGTTGGATATCCCATCTCATGTTATAGGACGGGTCACAGGTTTGTTATTAGAATCATTGAGATATCATATTGCATGCTGTAGGAAGGGTCTAAGGGTTGGAATGTGAAGGACTTGGATATCACATCTCATGCTATAGATAGGCTCTTAGGTTTGGAAAGGGAAGGAGTTGGATATCACATTTCATGTTAGAGGAAGGATCTCAGGTTTGGTATTAGAAGCATTGAGATATCACATCTCATGCTATAGGAAGGGTCTCAGGATTGGAATGGGAAGCAGTTGGATATCACATCTCATGCTATAGGAAGGGTCTCAGGTTTGGTATAAGCATTGAAATATCACATCTCATGCTATAGGACGGGTCTCAGGATTGGAATGGAAGGAGTTGGATATCACATCTCATGTTATAGGAAGGATCTCAGGTTTGGTATTAGAAGCTTTGAGACATCACATCTCATGCTATAGGAAGGGTCTCAGGGTTGGAATGGGAAGGAGCTGGATATCACATCTCATCCAATAGGAAGGGTCTCAGGTTTGGAATGGGAAGGAATTGGATATCACATCTCATGTTATAGGAAGGATTTCAGGTTTGGTATTAGAAGCATTGAGATATCACATCTCATGCTATAGGAAGGGTCTCAGGATTGGAATGTGAAGGATTTGGATATCACATCTCATGCTAAAGGAAGGGTCTCAGGTTTGGTAGAAGCATTGAGATATCACGTCGCTGCTATCGGAAGGGTCTCAGGATTGGATTGGGAAGGAGTTGGATATCCCTTCTCATGCTATAGGAAGGGTCTCAGGATTTGAATGGCAAGGAGTTGGATATCACATCTCATGCCATAGGAAGGGTCTCAGGTTTGGTATAAGCATTGAGATATCACATCTCTGCTATCGGAAGGGTCTCAGGATTGGATTGGGAAGGAGTTGGATATCCCTTCTCATGCTATAGGAAGTGTCTCAGGTTGGAATGGGAAGAAGTTGGATATCACATCTCATGTTATAGGAAGGGTCTCAGGATTGGAATGGGAAGGATTTGGATATCACATCTCTTGCTATAGGAAGGGTCTCAGGATTGGAATGGGTAGAAGTTGGATATTACTTTCTTGCTATAGGAAGGGTCTCATGTTTGGAATGGGAAGGAGTTGGATATCACATATGCTATAGTTAGTGTCTCAGGTTTGGAACGGGAAGGAGTTGGATATCACATCTCATGTTATAGGAAGGGTCTCAGGTTTGGTATAAGCATTGAGATATCACATCTCTGCTATCGGAAGCGGCTCAGGATTGGAATGGGAAGGAGTTGGATATCCCATCTCATGTTATAGGAAGAGTCTCTGGTTTGGTATTAGAATCATTGAGATATCACATCGCATGCTGTAGGAAGGGTCTAAGGATTGGAATGGGATGGACTTGGATATCACATCTCATGTTATAGGTAGGCTCTCAGGTTTGGTATAAGCATTGAGATATCACATCTCATGCTATAGGAAGGGTCTCAGGATTGGAATGGGAAGGAATCGGATATCACATCTCAGGCTATAGGAAGGGTCTCAGGATTGGAATGGGAAGGAGTTGGATATCACATCTCATGCTATAGGAAGGGTCTCAGGTTTGGTATAAGCATTGATATATCACATCTCATGCTATAGGAAGGATCTCAGGATTGGAATGGAAGGAGTTGGATATCACATCTCATGTTATAGGAAGGATCTCAGGTTTGGTATTAGAAGCATTGAGACATCACATCTCATGCTATAGGAAGGGTCTCAGGATTGGAATGGGAAGGAGTTGGATATCAAATCTCATGCTATAGGAAGGGTCTCAGGATTGGAATGGGAAGGAGTTGAATATGACATCTCATGCCGTAGGAAGGGTCTCAGGTTTGGTATAAACATTGAGATATCACATCTCTGCTATCAAAAGGGTCTCAGGATTGGAATTGGAAGGAGTTGGATATCCCATCTCATGTTATAGGAAGAGTCTCAGGTTTGGTATTAGAAGCATTGAGATATCACATCTCATGCTATAGGAAGTGTCTCAGGATTGGAATGGGAAGGACTTGGATATCACATCTCATGCTATATGTAGGGTCTCAAGTTTGACATTAGAAGCATTGAGATATCACATCTCATGCTATAGGAAGGGTCTGAAGATTGGAATGGGAAGGAGTTGGATATCACATCTCCTGCTATGGGAAGGGTCTCAGGTTTGGTATAAGCAGTGAGATATCACATCTCATGCTATAGGAAGTGTCTCAGGATTGGAATGGGAAGGAGTTGGATATCACATCTCATGTTATAGGAAGGATCTCAGGTGTGGTATAAGCATTGAGATATCACATCTCTGCTATCGGAAGGGTCTCAAGATTGGAATGGGAAGGAGTTGGATATTCCCATCTCATGTTATAGGAAGGGTCTCAGGTTTGGTATTAGAAGCATTGAGATATCACATCTCATGCTATAGGAAGGGTCTCAGGATTGGAATGGGAAGGACTTGGATATCACATCTCATGCTATAGGGAGGGTCTCAAGTTTGATATTAGAAGCTTTGAGATATCACATCTCATGATATCGGAAGGGTCTCAGGATTGGAATGGGAAGGAGTTGGATATCACATCTCATGATAAAGGAAGGGTCTAAGGTTTGGAAGGGGAAGGATTTGGATATCACATCTCATGTTATATTACGGGTCTCAGGTTTGGTATTAGAAGCATTGAGATATCAAGTCTCATAGTATAGGAAGGGTCTCAGAATTGGAATGGGAAGGAGTTGGATATCCCATCTCATGTTATAGGAAGAGTCTCTGGTTTGGTATTAGAATCATTGAGATATTCACATCGCATGCTGTAGGAAGGGTCTAAGGATTGGAATGGGATGGACTTGGATATCACATCTCATGCTATAGGTAGGCTCTCAGGTTTGGTATAAGCATTGAGATATCACATCTCATGCTATAGGAAGGGTCTCAGAATTGGAATGGGAAGGAGTTGGATATCACATCTCAAGCTATAGGAAGGGTCTCAGTATTGGAATGGGAAGGACTTGGATATCACATCTCATGCTATAGGAAGGCTCTCAGGTTTGGAAGGGGAAAGAGTTGGATATCTCATTTCATGTTAGAGGTAGGATCTCAGGTTTGGTATTAGAGGCATTGAGATATCACATCTCATGCTATCAGAAGGGTCTCAGGAATGGAATGGGAAGGAGTTAGATATCACATCTCATGCTAAAGGGAGGGTCTCAGGTTTGGAAGGGGAAGGATTTGGATATCACATCTCATGTTATAGGAAGGATCTCAGGTTTGGTATTAGAAGCATTGAGATATCACATCTCATGCTATCGGAAGGATCTCATGTTTGGTATTAGAAGCATTGAGATATCACATCTCATGCTATCAGAAGAGTCTCAGGATTGGAATAGGAAGGAGTTGGATATCACATTTCATGCTAAAGGGAGGGTCTCAGGTTTGGAAGGGGAAGGATTTGGATATCACATCTCATGTTATCGGAAGGATCTCACGTTTGGTATTAGAAGTATTGAGATATCATATCTCATGCTATAGGAAGGGTCTCAGGATTGGAATGGGAAGGAGTTGGATATCACATCTCATGCTATAGGGAGGGTCTCAGGATTGGAATGGGAAGAACTTAGATATCACATATCATGCTATAGGGAGGGTCTCAGTTTTGATATTAGAAGCATTGAGATATCACATCTCATGCTATCGGAAGTGTCTCAGGATTGGAATGGGAAGGAGCTGGATATCACATCTCATGCTAAAGGAAGGGTCTCAGGTTTGGAACGAGAAGGATTTGGATATCACATCTCATGTTATAGGAAGGGTCTCAGGTTTGGTATAAGCATTGAGATATCACATCTCTGCTATCGGAAGAGTCTCAGGATTGGAATGGGAAGGAGTTGGATATCCCATCTCATGTTATAGGACGGGTCTCAGGTTTGTTATTAGAATCATTGAGATATCATATTGCATGCTGTAGGAAGGGTCTAAGGGTTGGAATGTGAAGGACTTGGATATCACATCTCATGCTATAGATAGGCTCTTAGGTTTGGAAAGGGAAGGAGTTGGATATCACATTTCATGTTAGAGGAAGGATCTCAGGTTTGGTATTAGAAGCATTGAGATATCACATCTCATGCTATAGGAAGGGTCTCAGGATTGGAATGGGAAGCAGTTGGATATGACATCTCATGCTATAGGAAGGGTCTCAGGTTTGGTATAAGCATTAAGATATCACATCTCATGCTATAGGACGGGTCTCAGGATTGGAATGGAAGGAGTTGGATATCACATCTCATGTTATAGGAAGGATCTCAGGTTTGGTATTAGAAGCATTGAGACATCACATCTCATGCTATAGGAAGGGTCTCAGGGTTGGAATGGGAAGGAGTTGGTTATCACATCTCATCCAATAGGAAGGGTCTCAGGTTTGGAATGGGAAGGAATTGGATATCACATCTCATGTTATAGGAAGGATCTCAGGTTTGGTATTAGAAGCATTGAGATATCACATCTCATGCTATAGGAAGGGTCTCAGGATTGGAATGTGAAGGATTTGGATATCACATCTCATGCTAAAGGAAGGGACTCAGGTTTGGTAGAAGCATTGAGATATCACGTCGCTGCTATCGGAAGGGTCTCAGGATTGGATTGGGAAGGAGTTGGATATCCCTTCTCATGCTATAGGAAGGGTCTCAGGATTTGAATGGCAAGGAGTTGGATATCACATCTCATGCCATAGGAAGGGTCTCAGGTTTGGTATAAGCATTGAGATATCACATCTCTGCTATCGGAAGGGTCTCAGGATTGGATTGGGAAGGAGTTGGATATCCCTTCTCATGCTATAGGAAGTGTCTCAGGTTGGAATGGGAAGGAGTTGGATATCACATCTCATGTTATAGGAAGGGTCTCAGGATTGGAATGGGAAGGATTTGGATATCACATCTCTTGCTATAGGAAGGGTCTCAGGATTGGAATGGGTAGGAGTTGGATATTATTTTCTTGCTATAGGAAGGGTCTCATGTTTGGAATGGGAAGGAGTTGGATATCACATATGCTATAGTTAGTGTCTCAGGTTTGGAACGGGAAGGAGTTGGATATCACATCTCATGTTATAGGAAGGGTCTCAGGTTTGGTAGAAGCATTGAGATATCACATCTCTGCTATCAGAAGCGGCTCAGGATTGGAATGGGAAGGAGTTGGATATCCCATCTCATGTTATAGGAAGAGTCTCTGGTTTGGTATTAGAATCATTGAGATATCACATCGCATGCTGTAGGAAGGGTCTAAGGATTGGAATGGGATGGACTTGGATATCACATCTCATGTTATAGGTAGGCTCTCAGGTTTGGTATAAGCATTGAGATATCACATCTCATGCTATAGGAAGGGTCTCAGGATTGGAATGGGAAGGAATTGGATATCACATCTCAGGCTATAGGAAGGGTCTCAGGATTGGAATGGGAAGGAGTTGGATATCACATCTCATGCTATAGGAAGGGTCTCAGGTTTGGTATAAGCATTGAGATATCACATCTCATGCTATAGGAAGGGTCTCAGGATTGGAATGGAAGTAGTTGGATATCACATCTCATGTTATAGGAAGGATCTCAGGTTTGGTATTAGAAGCATTGAGACATCACATCTCATGCTATAGGAAGGGTCTCAGGATTGGAATGGGAAGGAGTTGGATATCAAATCCCATGCTATAGGAAGGGTCTCAGGATTGGAATGGGAAGGAGTTGAATATGACATCTCATGCCGTAGGAAGGGTCTCAGGTTTGGTATAAACATTGAGATATCACATCTCTGCTATCAAAAGGGTCTCAGGATTGGAATTGGAAGGAGTTGGATATCCCATCTCATGTTATAGGAAGAGTCTCAGGTTTGGTATTAGAAGCATTGAGATATCACATCTCATGCTATAGGAAGTGTCTCAGGATTGGAATGGGAAGGACTTGGATATCACATCTCATGCTATAGGTAGGGTCTCAAGTTTAACATTAGAAGCATTGAGATATCACATCTCATGCTATAGGAAGTGTCTCAGGATTGGAATGGGAAGGACTTGGATATCACATCTCATGCTATAGGAAGGGTCTGAGGATTGGAATGGGAAGGAGTTGGATATCACATCTCCTGCTATGGGAAGGGTCTCAGGTTTGGTATAAGCAGTGAGATATCACATCTCATGCTATAGGAAGTGTCTCAGGATTGGAATGGGAAGGAGTTGGATATCACATCTCATGTTATAGGAAGGATCTCAGGTGTGGTATAAGCATTGAGATATCACATCTCTGCTATCGGAAGGGTCTCAAGATTGGAATGGGAAGGAGTTGGATATTCCCATCTCATGTTATAGGAAGGGTCTCAGGTTTGGTATTAGAAGCATTGAGATATCACATCTCATGCTATAGGAAGGGTCTCAGGATTGGAATGGGAAGGACTTGGATATCACATCTCATGCTATAGGGAGGGTCTCAAGTTTGATATTAGAAGCTTTGAGATATCACATCTCATGATATCGGAAGGGTCTCAGGATTGGAATGGGAAGGAGTTGGATATCACATCTCATGATAAAGGACGGGTCTAAGGTTTGGAAGGGGAAGGATTTGGATATCACATCTCATGTTATATTACGGGTCTCAGGTTTGGTATTAGAAGCATTGAGATATCAAGTCTCATAGTATAGGAAGGGTCTCAGAATTGGAATGGGAAGGAGTTGGATATCCCATCTCATGTTATAGGAAGAGTCTCTGGTTTGGTATTAGAATCATTGAGATATTCACATCGCATGCTGTAGGAAGGGTCTAAGGATTGGAATGGGATGGACTTGGATATCACATCTCATGCTATAGGTAGGCTCTCAGGTTTGGTATAAGCATTGAGATATCACATCTCATGCTATAGGAAGGGTCTCAGAATTGGGATGGGAAGGAGTTGGATATCACATCTCAAGCTATAGGAAGGGTCTCAGTATTGGAATGGGAAGGACTTGGATATCACATCTCATGCTATAGGAAGGCTCTCAGGTTTGGAAGGGGAAAGAGTTGGATATCTCATTTCATGTTAGAGGTAGGATCTCAGGTTTGGTATTAGAGGCATTGAGATATCACATCTCATGCTAAAGGGAGGGTCTCAGGAATGGAATGGGAAGGAGTTAGATATCACATCTCATGCTAAAGGGAGGGTCTCAGGTTTGGAAGGGGAAGGATTTGGATATCACATCTCATGTTATAGGAAGGATCTCAGGTTTGGTATTAGAAGCATTGAGATATCACATCTCATGCTATCGGAAGGATCTCAGGTTTGGTATTAGAAGCATTGAGATATCACATCTCATGCTATCAGAAGAGTCTCAGGATTGGAATAGGAAGGAGTTGGATATCACATTTCATGCTAAAGGGAGGGTCTCAGGTTTGGAAGGGGAAGGATTTGGATATCACATCTCATGTTATCGGAAGGATCTCACGTTTGGTATTAGAAGTATTGAGATATCATATCTCATGCTATAGGAAGGGTCTCAGGATTGGAATGGGAAGGAGTTGGATATCACATCTCATGCTATAGGGAGGGTCTCAGGATTGGAAT
Organism: Ambystoma mexicanum; assembly: GCF_040938575.1. Taxonomy (NCBI): domain Eukaryota; kingdom Metazoa; phylum Chordata; class Amphibia; order Caudata; family Ambystomatidae; genus Ambystoma; species Ambystoma mexicanum. Next base: position 63,806 of record NW_027182495.1, on the reverse strand, counting down.
GGGAAGGACTTAGATATCACATATCATGCTATAGGGAGGGTCTCAGTTTTGATATTAGAAGCATTGAGATATCACATCTCATGCTATCGGAAGTGTCTCAGGATTGGAATGGGAAGGAGCTGGATATCACATCTCATGCTAAAGGAAGGGTCTCAGGTTTGGAACGAGAAGGATTTGGATATCACATCTCATGTTATAGGAAGGGTCTCAGGTTTGGTATAAGCATTGAGATATCACATCTCTGCTATCGGAAGAGTCTCAGGATTGGAATGGGAAGGAGTTGGATATCCCATCTCATGTTATAGGACGGGTCTCAGGTTTGTTATTAGAATCATTGAGATATCATATTGCATGCTGTAGGAAGGGTCTAAGGGTTGGAATGTGAAGGACTTGGATATCACATCTCATGCTATAGATAGGCTCTTAGGTTTGGAAAGGGAAGGAGTTGGATATCACATTTCATGTTAGAGGAAGGATCTCAGGTTTGGTATTAGAAGCATTGAGATATCACATCTCATGCTATAGGAAGGGTCTCAGGATTGGAATGGGAAGCAGTTGGATATGACATCTCATGCTATAGGAAGGGTCTCAGGTTTGGTATAAGCATTGAGATATCACATCTCATGCTATAGGACGGGTCTCAGGATTGGAATGGAAGGAGTTGGATATCACATCTCATGTTATAGGAAGGATCTCAGGTTTGGTATTAGAAGCATTGAGACATCACATCTCATGCTATAGGAAGGGTCTCAGGGTTGGAATGGGAAGGAGTTGGTTATCACATCTCATCCAATAAGAAGGGTCTCAGGTTTGGAATGGGAAGGAATTGGATATCACATCTCATGTTATAGGAAGGATCTCAGGTTTGGTATTAGAAGCATTGAGGTATCACATCTCATGCTATAGGAAGGGTCTCAGGATTGGAATGTGAAGGATTTGGATATCACATCTCATGCTAAAGGAAGGGTCTCAGGTTTGGTAGAAGCATTGAGATATCACGTCGCTGCTATCGGAAGGGTCTCAGGATTGGATTGGGAAGGAGTTGGATATCCCTTCTCATGCTATAGGAGGGGTCTCAGGATTTGAATGGCAAGGAGTTGGATATCACATCTCATGCCATAGGAAGGGTCTCAGGTTTGGTATAAGCATTGAGATATCACATCTCTGCTATCGGAAGGGTCTCAGGATTGGATTGGGAAGGAGTTGGATATCCCTTCTCATGCTATAGGAAGTGTCTCAGGTTGGAATGGGAAGGAGTTGGATATCACATCTCATGTTATAGGAAGGGTCTCAGGATTGGAATGGGAAGGATTTGGATATCACATCTCTTGCTATAGGAAGGGTCTCAGGATTGGAATGGGTAGGAGTTGGATATTATTTTCTTGCTATAGGAAGGGTCTCATGTTTGGAATGGGAAGGAGTTGGATATCACATATGCTATAGTTAGTGTCTCAGGTTTGGAACGGGAAGGAGTTGGATATCACATCTCATGTTATAGGAAGGGTCTCAGGTTTGGTATAAGCATTGAGATATCACATCTCTGCTATCAGAAGCGGCTCAGGATTGGAATGGGAAGGAGTTGGATATCCCATCTCATGTTATAGGAAGAGTCTCTGGTTTGGTATTAGAATCATTGAGATATCACATCGCATGCTGTAGGAAGGGTCTAAGGATTGGAATGGGATGGACTTGGATATCACATCTCATGTTATAGGTAGGCTCTCAGGTTTGGTATAAGCATTGAGATATCACATCTCATGCTATAGGAAGGGTCTCAGGATTGGAATGGGAAGGAATTGGATATCACATCTCAGGCTATAGGAAGGGTCTCAGGATTGGAATGGAAGTAGTTGGATATCACATCTCATGTTATAGGAAGGATCTCAGGTTTGGTATTAGAAGCATTGAGACATCACATCTCATGCTATAGGAAGGGTCTCAGGATTGGAATGGGAAGGAGTTGGATATCAAATCCCATGCTATAGGAAGGGTCTCAGGATTGGAATGGGAAGGAGTTGAATATGACATCTCATGCCGTAGGAAGGGTCTCAGGTTTGGTATAAACATTGAGATATCACATCTCTGCTATCAAAAGGGTCTCAGGATTGGAATTGGAAGGAGTTGGATATCCCATCTCATGTTATAGGAAGAGTCTCAGGTTTGGTATTAGAAGCATTGAGATATCACATCTCATGCTATAGGAAGTGTCTCAGGATTGGAATGGGAAGGACTTGGATATCACATCTCATGCTATAGGTAGGGTCTCAAGTTTGACATTAGAAGCATTGAGATATCACATCTCATGCTATAGGAAGGGTCTGAGGATTGGAATGGGAAGGAGTTGGATATCACATCTCCTGCTATGGGAAGGGTCTCAGGTTTGGTATAAGCAGTGAGATATCACATCTCATGCTATAGGAAGTGTCTCAGGATTGGAATGGGAAGGAGTTGGATATCACATCTCATGTTATAGGAAGGATCTCAGGTGTGGTATAAGCATTGAGATATCACATCTCTGCTATCGGAAGGGTCTCAAGATTGGAATGGGAAGGAGTTGGATATTCCCATCTCATGTTATAGGAAGGGTCTCAGGTTTGGTATTAGAAGCATTGAGATATCACATCTCATGCTATAGGAAGGGTCTCAGGATTGGAATGGGAAGGACTTGGATATCACATCTCATGCTATAGGGAGGGTCTCAAGTTTGATGTTAGAAGCTTTGAGATATCACATCTCATGATATCGGAAGGGTCTCAGGATTGGAATGGGAAGGAGTTGGATATCACATCTCATGATAAAGGACGGGTCTAAGGTTTGGAAGGGGAAGGATTTGGATATCACATCTCATGTTATATTACGGGTCTCAGGTTTGGTATTAGAAGCATTGAGATATCAAGTCTCATAGTATAGGAAGGGTCTCAGAATTGGAATGGGAAGGAGTTGGATATCCCATCTCATGTTATAGGAAGAGTCTCTGGTTTGGTATTAGAATCATTGAGATATTCACATCGCATGCTGTAGGAAGGGTCTAAGGATTGGAATGGGATGGACTTGGATATCACATCTCATGCTATAGGTAGGCTCTCAGGTTTGGTATAAGCATTGAGATATCACATCTCATGCTATAGGAAGGGTCTCAGAATTGGAATGGGAAGGAGTTGGATATCACATCTCAAGCTATAGGAAGGGTCTCAGTATTGGAATGGGAAGGACTTGGATATCACATCTCATGCTATAGGAAGGCTCTCAGGTTTGGAAGGGGAAAGAGTTGGATATCTCATTTCATGTTAGAGGTAGGATCTCAGGTTTGGTATTAGAGGCATTGAGATATCACATCTCATGCTATCAGAAGGGTCTCAGGAATGGAATGGGAAGGAGTTAGATATCACATCTCATGCTAAAGGGAGGGTCTCAGGTTTGGAAGGGGAAGGATTTGGATATCACATCTCATGTTATAGGAAGGATCTCAGGTTTGGTATTAGAACCATTGAGATATCACATCTCATGCTATCGGAAGGATCTCAGGTTTGGTATTAGAAGCATTGAGATATCACATCTCATGCTATCAGAAGAGTCTCAGGATTGGAATAGTAACATGTTACTGACCCTTCCTATAGCTTGAGATGTGATATCCAACTCCTTCCCTTTCCAATCCTGAGACCCTTCCTATAGCATGAGATGTGATATCTCAATGCTTCTAATACCAAACCTGAGATCCTTCCTATAACATGAGATGTGATATCCAAATCCTTCCACTTCCAAACCTGAGACCCTCCCTTTAGCATGAGATGTGATATCCGACTCCTTCCCATTCCAATCCTGAGACCCTTCTGATAGCATGAGATGTGATATCTCAATGCCTATAATACCAAACCTGAGATCCTTCCGATAGCATGAGATGTGATATCTCAATGCTTCTAATACCAAACCTGAGATCCTTCCTATAACATGAAATGTGATATCCAAATCCTTCCAAATCCAATCCTGATACCCTTCCGATAGCATGAGATGTGATATCCCAATGCTTCTACAAAACCTGAAACCCATACATGGCATGAGATTTGATATCAAACTCCTTCCCATTCCAATCCTGAGACACTTCCTATAGCATGAGATGTGATATCTCAATGCTTCTAATACCAAACCTGAGACTCTTCCTATAACATGAGATGGGATATCCAACTCCTTCCCATTCCAATCCTGAGACCCTTCCGATAGCAGAGATGTGATATCTCAATGCTTATACCAAACCTGAGACCCTTCCTATGGCATGAGATGTCATATACAACTCCTTCCCATTCCAATCCTGAGACCCTTCCTATAGCATGAGATGTGATATCTCAATGCTTATACCAAACCTGAGACCCATACATGGCATGAGATGTGATATCAAACTCCTTCCCATTCCAATCCTGAGACCATTCCTATAGCATGAGATGTGATATCTCAATGCTTCTAATACCAAACCTGAGACTCTTCCTATAACATGAGATGGGATATCCAACTCCTTCCCATTCCAATCCTGAGACCCTTCCGATAGCAGAGATGTGATATCTCAATGCTTATACCAATCCTGAGACCCTTCCTATAGCATGAGATGTGATGTCTCAATGCTTCTAATACCAAACCTGAGATCCTTCCTATAACATCAGATGTGATATCCAACTCCTTCCCATTCCAATCCTGAGACCCTTCCTATAGCATGAGATGTGATATCTCAATGTTCTTACCAAACCTGAGACCCTTCCTATAGCATGAGATGTGATATCCAACTCCTTCCCATTCCAATCCTGAGACCCTTCCTATAGCATTAGATGTGATATCTCAATGCCTCTAATACCAAATCTGAGATCCTTCCTCTAACATGAAATGTGATATCCAACTCCTTCCCTTTCCAAACCTGAGAGCCTACCTATAGCATGAGATGTGATATCCAAGACCTTCCCATTCCAATCCTTAGACCCTTCCTACAGCATACAATATGATATCTCAATGATTCTAATAACAAACATGAGACCCGTCCTATAACATGAGATGTGATATCCAACTCCTTCCCATTCCAATCCTGAGACACTTCCGATAGCAGAGATGTGATATCTCAATGCTTATTCCAAACCTGAGACCCTTCCTATAGCATGAGATGTGATATCCAACTCCTTCCCGTTCCAAACCTGAGACCCTTCCTATAGCATGTGATATCCAACTCCTTCCCATTCCAAACATGAGACCCTCCCTATAGCATGATATGTGATATCTAAGTCCTTCCCATTCCAATCCTGAGACCCTTCCTATAGCATGAGATGTGATATCTGAATGCCTCTAATACCAAACCTGAAATCCTTCCTCTAACATGAAATGTCATATCCAACTCCTTCCCTTTCCAAACCTGAGAGCCTACCTATAGCATGAGATGTGATATCCAAGACCTTCCCATTCCAATCCTTAGACCCTTCCTACAGCATACAATATGATATCTCAATGATTCTAATAACAAACCTGAGACCCGTCCTATAACATGAGATGTGATATCCAACTCCTTCCCATTCCAATCCTGAGACACTTCCGATAGCAGAGATGTGATATCTCAATGCTTATTCCAAACCTGAGACCCTTCCTATAGCATGAGATGTGATATCCAACTTCTTCCCGTTCCAAACCTGAGACCCTTCCTATAGCATATGTGATATCCAACTCCTTCCCATTCCAAACATGAGACCCTTCCTATAGCAAGAATTTAATATCCAACTCCTTCCCATTCCAATCCTGAGACCCTTCCTACAGCATGCGATGTGATATCTCAATGCTTCTAATACCAAACCTGAGACCCGTCCTATAACATGAGATGGGATATCCAACTCCTTCCCGTTCCAAACCTGAGACCCTTCCTATAGCATGAGATGTGATATCCAACTCCTTCCCATCCCAATCCTGAGACACTTCCGATTGCAGAGATGTGATATCTCAATGCTTATACCAAACCTGAGACTCTTCCTATAACATGAGATATGATATCCAACTCCTTCCCGTTCCAAACCTGAGACCCTTCCTATAGCATAAGATGTGATATCCAACTCCTTCCCATTCCAATCCTTAGACCCTTCCGATAGCATGAGATGTGATATCTCAATGCTTCTAATACCAAACCTGAGATCCTTCCTATAACATGAGATGTGATATCCAAATCCTTCCCCTTCCAAACCTGAGACCCTCCCTTTAGCATGAGATGTGATATCCAACTCCTTCCCATTCCAATCCTGAGACCCTTCTGATAGCATGAGATGTGATATCTCAATGCCTCTAATACCAAACCTGAGATCCTACCTCTAACATGAAATATGATATCCAACTCCTTCCCTTTCCAAACCTGAGATCCTGCCTATAGCATGAGATGTGATATCCAAGTCCTTCCCATTCCAATCCTGAGACCCTTCCTATAGCATGAGATGTGATATCTCAATGCTTATACCAAACCTGAGACCCTTCCTATGGCATGAGATGCCATATACAACTCCTTCCCATTCCAATCCTGAGACCCTGCTTATAGCATGAGATGTGATATCTCAATGCTTCTAATACCAAACCTGAGATCTTTCCTATAACATGAGATGTGATATCCAACTCCTTCCCATTCCAATCCTGAGACCATTCCTATAGCATGAGATGTGATATCTCAATGCTTATACCAAACCTGAGACCGTTCCTATAGCTTGAGATGTGATATCCAACTCCTTCCCCTTCCAAACCTGAGAGCCTTCCTATAGCATGAGATATGATATCCAAGTCCTTTCCATTCCAATCCTGAGACCCTTCCTATAACATGAGATGTGATATCCAACTCCTTCCCATTCCAACCTGAGACCCTTCCTATAGCATGAGATGGGATATCCAACTCCTTCCAAATCCAATCCTGATACCCTTCCGATAGCATGAGATGTGATATCCCAATGCTTCTACCAAACCTGAGACCCATACTATGGCATGAGATGTGATATCAAACTCCTTCCCATTCCAACCTGAGACCCTTCCTATAGCATGAGATGGGATATCCAACTCCTTCCAAATCCAATCCTGAAATCCTTCCGATAGCATGAGATGTGATATCCCAATGCTTCTACCAAACCTGAGACCCATACTATGGCATGAGATGTGATATCCAACTCCTTCCCATTCCAATTCTGAGACTCTTCTGATAGCATGAGATGTGATATCTCAATGCCTCTAATACCAAACCTGAGATCCTACCTCTAACATGAAATGTGATATCCAACTCTTTCCCGTTGCAAACCTGAGAGCCTTCCTATAGCATGAGATGTGATATCCAAGTCCTTCCCATTCCAATCCTGAGACCCTTCCTATAACATGAGATGTGATATCCAACTCCTTCCCATTCCAACCTGAGACCCTTCCTATAGCATGAGATGGGATATCCAACTCCTTCCAAATCCAATCCTGATACCCTTCCGATAGCATGAGATGTGATATCCCAATGCTTCTACCAAACCTGAGACCCATACTATGGCATGAGATGTGATATCAAACTCCTTCCCATTCCAATCCTGTGACCCTTCCTATAGCTTGAGATGTGATATCCAACTCCTTCCCATTCCAATTCTGAGACCCTTCCTATACAATGAGACTTGATATCTCAATGCTTCTAATACCAAACCTGAGACCCGTCCTATAACATGAGATGTGATATCCAAATCCTTCCCCTTCCAAACCTTAGACCCTTCCTTTATCATGAGATGTGATATCCAACTCCTTCCCATTCCAATCCTGAGACTCTTCCTATAGCATGAGATGTGATATCCAACTCCTTCCCATTCCAATCCTGAGACCCTTCCGATAGCAGAGATGTGATATCTCAATGCTTATACCAAACCTGAGATCCTTCCTATAACATGAGATGTGATATCCAACTCCTTCCCATTCCAATCCTGAGACAATTCCTATAGCATGAGATGTGATATCTCACTGCTTATACCAAACCTGAGACCCTTCCTATAGCATGAGATGTGATATCCAACTCCTTCCCATTCCAATCCTGAGACCCTTATGATAGCATGAAATGTGATATCTCAATGCCTCTAATACCAAACCTGAGATCCTTCCTATAACATGAGATGTGATATCCAAATCCTTCCCCTTCCAAACCTGAGACCCTCCCTTTAGCATGAGATGTGATATCCAACTCCTTCCCATTCCAATCCTGAGACCCTTCTGATAGCATGAGATGTGATATCTCAATGCCTCTAATACCAAACCTGATATCCTACCTCTAACATGAAATGTGATATCCAACTCCTTCCCTTTCCAAACCTGAGACCCTGCCTATAGCATGAGATGTGATATCCAAGTCCTTCCCATTCCAATCCTGAGACCCTTCCTATAGCATGTGATGTGATATCTCAATGCTTATACCAAACCTGAGACCCTTCCTATGGCATGAGATGTCATATACAACTCCTTCCCATTCCAATCCTGAGACCCTTCCTATAGCATGTGATGTGATATCTCAATGCTTATACCAAACCTGAGACCCTTCCTATAGCTTGAGATATGATATCCAACTCCTTCCCATTCCAATCCTGAGACCCTTCCGATAGCATGAGATGTGATATCTCAATACTTCTAATACCAAACCTGAGATCCTTCCGATAACATGAGATGTGATATCCAGATCCTTCCCCTTCCAAACCTGAGACCCTCCCTTTAGCATGAGATGTGATATCCAACTCCTTCCCATTCCAATCCTGAGACCCTTCTGATAGCATGAGATGTGATATCTCAATGCTTCTAATACCAAACCTGAGATCCTTCCGATAGCATGAGATGTGATATCTCAATGCTTCTAATACCAAACCTGAGCTCCTTCTTATAACATGAGATGTGATATCCAAATCCTTCCCCTTCCAAACCTGAGACCCTCCCTTTAGCATGAGATGTGATATCCAACTCCTTCCCATTCCAATCCTGAGACCCTTCTGATAGCATGAGATGTGATATCTCAATGCCTCTAATACCAAACCTGAGATCCTACCTCTAACATGAAATGTGATATCCAACTCTTTCCCCTTCCAAACCTGAGAGCCTTCCTATAGCATGAGATGTGATATCCAAGTCCTTCCCATTCCAATCCCGAGACCCTTCCTATAACATGAGATGTGATATCCAACTCCTTCCCATTCCAACCTGAGACCCTTTCTATAGCATGAGATGGGATATCCAACTCCTTCCAAATCCAATCCTGATACCCTTCCGATAGCATGAGATGTGATATCCCAATGCTTATGCCAAACCTGAGACCCATACTATGGCATGAGATGTGATATCAAACTCCTTCCCATTCCAATCCTGAGACCCTTCCTATAGCTTGAGATGTGATATCCAACTCCTTCCAATTCCAATTCTGAGACCCTTCCTATACCATGAGACTTGATATCTCAATGCTTCTAATACCAAACCTGAGACCCGCCCTATAACATGAGATGTGATATCCAAATCCTTCCCCTTCCAAACCTTAGACCCTTCTTTTATCATGAGATGTGATATCCAACTCCTTCCCATTCCAATCCTGAGACCCTTCCGATATCATGAGATGTGATATCTCAATGCTTCTAATATCAAACTTGAGACCCTCCCTATAGCATGAGATGTGATATCCAAGTCCTTCCCATTCCAATCCTGAGACCCTTCCTATAGCATGAGATGTGATGTCTCAATGCTTCTAATACCAAACCTGAGACCCTTCCTATAACATGAGATGGGAATATCCAACTCCTTCCCATTCCAATCCTGAGACCCTTCCGATAGCAGAGATGTGATATCTCAATGCTTATACCAAACCTGAGATCCTTCCTATAACATGAGATGTGATATCCAACTCCTTCCCATTCCAATCATGAGACACTTCCTATAGCATGAGATGTGATATCTCACTGCTTATACCAAACCTGAGACCTTTCCTATAGCATGAGATGTGATATCCAACTCCTTCCCATTCCAATCCTGAGACCCTTCCTATAGCATGAGATGTGATATCTCAATGCTTCTAATATCAAACGTGAGACCCTCCCTATAGCATGAGATGTGATATCCAAGTCCTTCCGATTCCAATCCTGAGACACTTCCTATAGCATGAGATGTGATATCTCAATGCTTTAATACCAAACCTGAGACTCTTCCTATAACATGAGATGGGATATCCAACTCCTTCCCATTCCAATCCTGAGACCTTTCCGATAGCAGAGATGTGATATCTCAATGCTTATACTAAACCTGAGACCCTTCCTACGGCATGAGATGTCATATACAACTCCTTCCCATTCCAATCCTGAGACCCTTCCTATAGCATGAGATGTGATATCTCAATGCTTATACAAAACCAGAGACCCTTCCTATAGCATGAGATGTGATATCCAACTCCTTCCCATTCCAATCCTGAGACCCTTCCTATAGCATGAGATGTGATATCTCAATGCTTATACAAAACCAGAGACCCTTCCTATAGCATGAGATGTGATATCCAACTCCTTCCCATTCCAATCCTGAGACCCTTCCTACAGCATGCAATATGATATCTCAATGATTCTAATAACAATCCTGAGACCCGTCCTATAACATGAGATGGGATATCCAACTCCTTCCCATTCCAATCCTGAGACACTTCCGATAGCAGAGATGTGATATCTCAATGCTTATACCAAACCTGAGACCCTTCCTATAACATGAGATCGGCTATCCAACTCCTTCCCGTTCCAAACCTGAGACCCTTCCTATAGCATGAGATGTGATTTCCAACTTCTTCCCATTCCAATCCTGAGACCCTTCCGATAGCATGAGATGTGATATCTCAATGCTTCTAATACCAAACCCGAGATCCTTCCTATAACATGTGATGTGATATCCAAATTCTTCCCCTTCCAAACCTGAGACCCTCCCTTTAGCATGAGATGTGATATCCAACTCCTTCCCATTCCAATCCTGAGACCCTTATGATAGCATGAGATGTGATATCTCAATGCCTCTAATACCAAACCTGAGATCCTTCCTATAACATGAGATGTGATATCCAAATCCTTTCCCTTCCAAACCTGAGACCCTCCCTTTAGCATGAGATGTGATATCCAACTCCTTCCCATTCCAATCCTGAGACCCTTCTGATAGCATGAGATGTGATATCTCAATGCCTCTAATACCAAACCTGATATCCTACCTCTAACATGAAATGTGATATCCAACTCCTTCCCTTTCCAAACCTGAGACCCTGCCTATAGCATGAGATGTGATATCCAAGTCCTTCCCATTCCAATCCTGAGACCCTTCCTATAGCATGTGATGTGATATCTCAATGCTTATGCCAAACCTGAGACCCTTCCTATGACATGAGATGTCATATACAACACCTTCCCATTCCAATCCTGAGACCCTTCCTATAGCATGTGATGTGATATCTCAATGCTTATACCAAACCTGAGACCCTTTCTATAGCTTGAGATGTGATATCCAACTCCTTCCCATTCCAATCCTGAGACCCTTCCTATAGCATGAGATGTGATATCTCAATACTTCTAATACCAAACCTGAGATCCTTCCGATAACATGAGATGTGATATCCAAATCCTTCCCCTTCCAAACCTGAGACCCTCCCTTTAGCATGAGATGTGATATCCAACTCCTTCCCATTCCAATCCTGAGACCCTTCTGATAGCATGAGATGTGATATCTCAATGCTTCTAATACCAAACCTGAGATCCTTCTGATAGCATGAGATGTGATATCTCAATACTTCTAATACCAAACCTGAGCTCCTTCTTATAACATGAGATGTGATATCCAAATCCTTCCCCTTCCAAACCTGAGACCCTCCCTTTAGCATAAGATGTGATATCCAACTCCTTCCCATTCCAATCCTGAGACCCTTCTGATAGCATGAGATGTGATATCTCAATGCCTCTAATACCAAACCTGAGATCCTACCTCTAACATGAAATGTGATATCCAACTCTTTCCCCTTCCAAACCTGAGAGCCTTCCTATAGCATGAGATGTGATATCCAAGTCCTTCCCATTCCAACCCCGAGACCCTTCCTATAACATGAGATGTGATATCCAACTCCTTCCCATTCCAACCTGAGACCCTTTCTATAGCATGAGATGGGATATCCAACTCCTTCCAAATCCAATCCTGATACCCTTCCGATAGCATGAGATGTGATATCCCAATGCTTATACCAAACCTGAGACCCATACTATGGCATGAGATGTGATATCAAACTCCTTCCCATTCCAATCCTGAGACCCTTCCTATAGCTTGAGATGTGATATCCAACTCCTTCCAATTCCAATTCTGAGACCCTTCCTATACCATGAGACTTGATATCTCAATGCTTCTAATACCAAACCTGAGACCCGCCCTATAACATGAGATGTGATATCCAAATCCTTCCCCTTCCAAACCTTAGACCCTTCTTTTATCATGAGATGTGATATCCAACTCCTTCCCATTCCAATCCTGAGACCCTTCCGATATCATGAGATGTGATATCTCAATGCTTCTAATATCAAACTTGAGACCCTCCCTATAGCATGAGATGTGATATCCAAGTCCTTCCCATTCCAATCCTGAGACCCTTCCTATAGCATGAGATGTGATGTCTCAATGCTTCTAATACCAAACCTGAGACCCTTCCTATAACATGAGATGGGAATATCCAACTCCTTCCCATTCCAATCCTGAGACCCTTCCGATAGCAGAGATGTGATATCTCAATGCTTATACCAAACCTGAGATCCTTCCTATAACATGAGATGTGATATCCAACTCCTTCCCATTCCAATCATGAGACACTTCCTATAGCATGAGATGTGATATCTCACTGCTTATACCAAACCTGAGACCTTTCCTATAGCATGAGATGTGGTATCCAACTCCTTCCCATTCCAATCCTGAGACCCTTCCTATAGCATGAGATGTGATATCTCAATGCTTCTAATATCAAACGTGAGACCCTCCCTATAGCATGAGATGTGATATCCAAGTCCTTCCGATTCCAATCCTGAGACACTTCCTATAGCATGAGATGTGATATCTCAATGCTTTAATACCAAACCTGAGACTCTTCCTATAACATGAGATGGGATATCCAACTCCTTCCCATTCCAATCCTGAGACCTTTCCGATAGCAGAGATGTGATATCTCAATGCTTATACTAAACCTGAGACCCTTCCTACGGCATGAGATGTCATATACAACTCCTTCCCATTCCAATCCTGAGACCCTTCCTATAGCATGAGATGTGATATCTCAATGCTTATACAAAACCAGAGACCCTTCCTATAGCATGAGATGTGATATCCAACTCCTTCCCATTCCAATCCTGAGACCCTTCCTATAGCATGAGATGTGATATCTCAATGCTTATACAAAACCAGAGACCCTTCCTATAGCATGAGATGTGATATCCAACTCCTTCCCATTCCAATCCTAAGACCCTTCCTACAGCATGCAATATGATATCTCAATGATTCTAATAACAATCCTGAGACCCGTCCTATAACATGAGATGGGATATCCAACTCCTTCCCATTCCAATCCTGAGACACTTCCGATAGCAGAGATGTGATATCTCAATGCTTATACCAAACCTGAGACCCTTCATATAACATGAGATCGGCTATCCAACTCCTTCCCGTTCCAAACCTGAGACCCTTCCTTTAGCATGAGATGTGATATCCAGCTCCTTCCCATTCCAATCCTGAGACACTTCCGATAGCATGAGATGTGATATCTCAATGCTTCTAATATCAAAACTGAGACCCTCCCTATAGCATGATATGTGATATCTAAGTCCTTCCCATTCCAATCCTGAGACCCTTCCTATAGCATGAGATGTGATATCTCAATGCTTCTACCAAACCTGAGATCCTTCCTTTAGCATGAGATGTGATATCCAACTCCTTCCCATTCCAATCCTGAGACCCTTCATATAGCATGAGATGTGATATCTCAATACTTCTAATACCAAACCTGAGATCCTTCCGATAACATGAGATGTGATATCCAAATCCTTCCCCTTCCAAACCTGAGACCCTCCCTTTAGCATGAGATGTGATATCCAACTCCTTCCCATTCCAATCCTGAGAACCTTCTGATAGCATGAGATGTGATATCTCAATGCTTCTAATACCAAACCTGAGATCCTTCCGATAGCATGAGATGTGATATCTCAATGCTTCTAATACCAAACCTGAGATCCTTCCTATAACATGAGATGTGATATCCAAATCCTTCCCCTTCCAAACCTGAGACCCTCCCTTTAGCATGAGATGTGATATCTCATTGCCTCTAATACCAAACCTGAGATCCTACCTCTAACATGAAATGTGATATCCAACTCTTTCCCCTTCCAAACCTGAGAGCCTTCCTATAGCATGAGATGTGATATCCAAGTCCTTCCCATTCCAATCCTGAGACCCTTCCTATAACATGAGATGTGAAATCCAACTCCTTCCCATTCCAACCTGAGACCCTTCCTATAGCATGAGATGTGATATCTCAATGCCTCTAATACCAAACCTGAGATCCTTCCTCTAACATGAAATGTGATATCCAACTCCTTCCCTTTCCAAACCTGAGAGCCTATCTATAGCATGAGATGTGATATCCAAGTCCTTCCCATTCCAATCCTTAGACCCTTCCTACAGCATGAAATATGATATCTCAATGATTCTAATAACAAACCTGAGACCCGTCCTATAACATGAGATGGGATATCCAACTCCTTCCCATTCCAATCCTGAGACACTTCCTATAGCAGAGATGTGATATCTCAATGCTTATACCAAACCTGAGACCCTTCCTATAACATGAGATGTGATATCCAACTCCTTCCCGTTCCAAACCTGAGACCCTTCCTTTAGCATGAGATGTGATATCCAGCTCCTTCCCATTCCAAACCTGAGACACTTCCGATAGCATGAGATGTGATATCTCAATGCTTCTAATATCAAAACTGAGACCCTCCCTATAGCATGATATGTGATATCTAAGTCCTTCCCATTCCAATCCTGAGACCCTTCCTATAGCATGAGATGTGATATCTCAATGCTTCTACCAAACCTGAGACCCTTCCTTTAGCATGAGAAGTGATATCCAACTCCTTCCCATTCCAATCCTGAGACCCTTCCTATAGCATGAGATGTGATATCTCAATGCTTCTAATATCAAAACTGAGACCCTCCCTATAGCATGATATGTGATATCTAAGTCCTTCCCATTCCAATCCTGAGACCCTTCCTATAGCATGAGATGTGATATCTCAATGCTTCTACCAAACCTGAGATCCTTCCTTTAGCATGAGATGTGATATCCAACTCCTTCCCATTCCAATCCTGAGACCCTTCATATAGCATGAGATGTGATATCTCAATACTTCTAATACCAAACCTGAGATCCTTCCGATAACATGAGATGTGATATCCAAATCCTTCCCCTTCCAAACCTGAGACCCTCCCTTTAGCATGAGATGTGATATCCAACTCCTTCCCATTCCAATCCTGAGAACCTTCTGATAGCATGAGATGTGATATCTCAATGCTTCTAATACCAAACCTGAGATCCTTCCGATAGCATGAGATGTGATATCTCAATGCTTCTAATACCAAACCTGAGATCCTTCCTATAACATGAGATGTGATATCCAAATCCTTCCCCTTCCAAACCTGAGACCCTCCCTTTAGCATGAGATGTGATATCTCATTGCCTCTAATACCAAACCTGAGATCCTACCTCTAACATGAAATGTGATATCCAACTCTTTCCCCTTCCAAACCTGAGAGCCTTCCTATAGCATGAGATGTGATATCCAAGTCCTTCCCATTCCAATCCTGAGACCCTTCCTATAACATGAGATGTGAAATCCAACCCCTTCCCATTCCAACCTGAGACCCTTCCTATAGCATGAGATGTGATATCTCAATGCCTCTAATACCAAACCTGAGATCCTTCCTCTAACATGAAATGTGATATCCAACTCCTTCCCTTTCCAAACCTGAGAGCCTATCAATAGCATGAGATGTGATATCCAAGTCCTTCCCATTCCAATCCTTAGACCCTTCCTACAGCATGCAATATGATATCTCAATGATTCTAATAACAAACCTGAGACCCGTCCTATAACATGAGATGGGATATCCAACTCCTTCCCATTCCAATCCTGAGACACTTCCTATAGCAGAGATGTGATATCTCAATGCTTATACCAAACCTGAGACCCTTCCTATAACATGAGATGTGATATCCAACTCCTTCCCGTTCCAAACCTGAGACCCTTCCTTTAGCATGAGATGTGATATCCAGCTCCTTCCCATTCCAAACCTGAGACACTTCCGATAGCATGAGATGTGATATCTCAATGCTTCTAATATCAAAACTGAGACCCTCCCTATAGCATGATATGTGATATCTAAGTCCTTCCCATTCCAATCCTGAGACCCTTCCTATAGCATGAGATGTGATATCTCAATGCTTCTACCAAACCTGAGACCCTTCCTTTAGCATGAGAAGTGATATCCAACTCCTTCCCATTCCAATCCTGAGACCCTTCCTATAGCATGAGATGTGATATCTCAATACTTCTAATACCAAACCTGAGATCCTTCCGATAACATGAGATGTGATATCCAAATCCTTCCCCTTCCAAACCGGGAACCCTCCCTTTAGTATGAGATGTGATATCCAACTCCTTCCCATTCCAATCCTGAGACCATTCTGATAGCAGGAGATGTGATATCTCAATGCTTCTAATACCAAACCTGAGATCCTTCCTATAACATGAGATGTGATATCCAAATCCTTCCCCTTCCAAACCTGAGACCCTCCCTTTAGCATGAGATGTGATATCCAACTCCTTCCCATTCCAATCCTGAGACCCTTCTGATAGCATGAGATGTGATATCTCAATGCCTCTAATACCAAACCTGAGATCCTACCTCTAACATGAAATGTGATATCCAACTCTTTCCCCTTCCAAACCTGAGAGCCTTCCTATAGCATGAGATGTGATATCCAAGTCCTTCCCATTCCAATCATGAGACCCTTCCTATAACATGAGATGGGATATCCAACTCCTTCCCATTCCAATCCTGAGACCCTTCCTATAGCAGAGATGTGATATCTCAATGCTTATACCAAACCTGAGACCCTTCCTACAGCATGAGATGTCATATACAACTCCTTCCCATTCCAATCCTGAGACCCTTCCTATAGCATGAGATGTGATGTCTCAATGCTTCTAATACCAAACCTGAGATCCTTCCTATAACATGAGATGTGATATCCAACTCCTTCCCATTCCAATCCTGAGACCCTTCCTATAGCATGAGATGTGATATCCAATGCTTATACCAAACCTGAGACCCTTCCTATAGCATGAGATGTGATATCCAACTCCTTCCCATTCCAATCCTGAGACCCTTCCTATAGCATGAGATGTGATATCCAACGCCTTCCCTTTCCAAACCTGAGAGCCTACCTATAGCATGAGATGTGATATCCAAGTCCTTCCCATTCCAATCCTTAGACCCTTCCTACAGCATGCAATATGATATCTCAATGATTCTAATAACAAACCTGAGACCCATCCTATAACATGAGATGGGATATCCAACTTCTTCCCATTCCAATCCTGAGACACTTCCGATAGCAGAGATGTGATATCTCAATCCTTATATCAAACCTGAGACGCTTCCTACAACATGAGATGTGATATCCAACTCCTTCCCGTTCCAAACCTGAGACCCTTCCTATACCATATGTGATATCCAACTCCTTCCCATTCCAAACATGAGACCCTTCCTATAGCAAGAATGTAATATCCAACTCCTTCCCATTCCAATCCTGAGACCATTCCTATAGCATGAGATGTGATATCTCAATGCTTCTAATACCAAACCTGAGATCCTTCCTATGACATGAGATGTGATATCCAATTCCTTCCCATTCCAAACCTGAGACCCTTCCTACAAAATGCAATGTGATATCTCAATGCTTCTAATACCAAACCTGAGACCAGTCCTATAACATGAGATGGGATATCCAACTCCTTCCCGTTCCAAACATGAGACCCTTGCTATAGCATGAGATGTGATATCTCAATGCTTCTAATGCCAAACCTGGGATCCTTCCGATAGCATGAGATGTGATATCTCAATGCTTCTAATACCAAACTTGAGATCCTTCCGATAGCATGAGATGTGATATCTCAATGCTTCTAATACCAATCCTGAGATCCTTCCTATAACATGAGATGTGATATCCAAATCCTTCCCCTTCCAAACCTGAGACCCTCCCTTTAGCATGAGTTCTCAGGTTTGGTATTAGAAGCATTGAGATATCACATCTCATGCCATAGGAAGGGTCTCAGGATTGGAATGGGAAGGACTTGGATGTCACATCTCATGCTATAGGGAGGGTCTCAAGTTTGATATTAGAAGCATTGAGATAACAAATCTCATGATATCGGAAGGGTCTCAGGATTGGAATGGGAAGGAGTTGGATATCACATCTCATGATAAAGGAAGGGTCTAAGGTTTGGAAGGGGAAGGATTTGGATATCACATCTCATGTTATAGGACGGGTCTCAGGTTTGGTATTAGAAGCATTGAGATATCAAGTCTCATGGTATAAGAACGGTCTCAGAATTGGAATGGGAAGGAGTTGGATATCACATCTCAAGCTATAGGAAGCGTCTCAGGATTGGAATGGGAAGGAGTTTGATATCACATCTCATGCCATAGTATGGTTCTCAGGTTTGGTAGAAGCATTGGGATATCACATCTCATGCTATCGGAAGGGTATCAGTATTGGATTTGGAAGGAGTTGGATATCCCATCTCATGCTATAGGAAGGGTCTCAGGTTGGAATGGGAAGGAGTTGGATATCATATCTCATGCTATAGGAAGGTTCTCAGGTTTGGAAAGGGAAGGAGTTGGATATCACATTTCATGTTAGAGGAAGGATCTCAGGTTTGGTATTAGAGGCTTTGAGATATCACATCTCATGCTATCGGAAGGGTCTCAGGATTGGAATGGGAAGGAGTTGGATATCACATCTCAAGCTATAGGAAGGGTCTCAGGTTTGGTATAAGCATTGAGATATCACATCTCATGCTATAGGAAGGGTCTCTGGATTGGAATGGGAAGAAGTTGGATATCACAACTCATGCTATAGGAAGGGTCTCAGGTTTGGTATAAGCATTGAGATATCACATCTCATGCTATAGGAAGGGTCTCAGGATTGGAATGGGAAGGAGTTGTACATGACATCTCATGCCATAGGAAGGGTCTCAGGTTTGGTATAAACATTGAGATATCACATCACATGCTATAGGAAGGGTCTCAGGATTGGAATGGGAAGGACTTGGATATCACATCACATGCTATAGGCAGGGTCTCAGGTTTGGAAAGGGAAGGAGATGGATATCACATTTCATGTTAGAGGTAGGATCTCAGGTTTGGTATTAGAGGCATTGAGATATCACATCTCATGCTATCAGAAGGGTCTCAGGATTGGAATGGGAAGGAGTTGGATATCACATCTCATGCTAAAGGGAGGGTCTCAGGTTTGGAAGGGGAAGGATTTGGAAATCACATCTCATATTATAGGAAGGATCTCAGGTTTGGTATTAGAAGCATTGAGATATCACATCTCATGCTATCGGAAGGATCTCAGGTTTGGTATAAGAGGCATTGAGATATCACATCTCATGCTATCATAAGGGTCTCAGGATTGGAATGGGAAGGAGTTGGATATCACATCTCATGTTATAGGAAGGATCTCAGGTTTGGTATTAGAAGCATTGAGACATCACATCTCATGCTATAGGAAGGGTCTCAGGATTGGAATGGGAAGGAGTTGGATATCACATCTCATGCTATAGGAAGGGTCTCAGATTTGGTATAAGGATTGAGATATCACATCTCATGCTATA
Source organism: Ambystoma mexicanum (assembly GCF_040938575.1). NCBI lineage: Eukaryota > Metazoa > Chordata > Amphibia > Caudata > Ambystomatidae > Ambystoma > Ambystoma mexicanum. Next base: position 43,815 of record NW_027182495.1, on the reverse strand, counting down.
GGAAGGGTCTCAGGATTGGAATGGGAAGGATTTGTATATGACATCTCAGGCCATAGGAAGGGTCTCAGGTTTGATATAAGAATTGAGATATCACATCTCTGCTATCGGAAGGGTCTCAGGATTGGAATGGGAAGGAGTTGGATATCCCATCTGAGTTGGATATCCCATCTCATGTTATAGGAAGGGTCTCAGGTTTGGTATTAGAAGCATTGAGATATCACATCTCATGCTATAGGAAGGGTCTCAGGATTGGAATGGGGAGGACTTGGATGTCACATCTCATGCTATAGGGAGGGTCTCAAGTTTGATATTAGAAGCATTGAGATAACAAATCTCATGATATCGGAAGGGTCTCAGGATTGGAATGGGAAGGAGTTGGATATCACATCTCATGATAAAGGAAGGGTCTAAGGTTTGGAAGGGGAAGGATTTGGATATCACATCTCATGTTATAGGACGGGTCTCAGGTTTGGTATTAGAAGCATTGAGATATCAAGTCTCATGGTATAGGAAGGGTCTCAGAATTGGAATGGGAAGAAATTGGATATCACATCTCAAGCTATAGGAAGGGTCTCAGGATTGGAATGGGAAGGAGTTTGATATCACATCTCATGCCATAGTATGGGTCTCAGATTTGGTAGAAGCATTGGGATATCACATCTCATGCTATCGGAATGGTATCAGTATTGGATTTGGAAGGAGTTGGATATCCCATCTCATGCTATAGGAAAGGTCTCAGGTTGGAATGGGATGGAGTTGGATATCACATTTCATGTTATAGGAAGGGTCTCAGGTTTGGAATGGGAAGGAGTTGGATATCACATTTCATGTTAGAGGAAGGATCTCAGGTTTGGTATTAGAGGCCTTGAGATATCACATTTCATGTTATAGGAAGGGTCTCAGGTTTGGAATGGGAAGGAATTGGATATCACATCTCATGTTATAGGAAGGATCTCAGGTTTGGTATTAGAACCATTGAGATATCACATCTCATGCTATAGGAAGGGTCTCAGGATTGGAATGCGAAGGATTTGGATATCACATCTCATGCTAAAGGAAGGGTCTCAGGTTTGGTAGAAGCGTTGAGATATCACATCTCTGCTATCGGAAGGGTCTCAGGATTGGATTGGGAAGGAGTTGGATATCCCTTCCCATGCTATAAAAGGGTCTCAGGATTTGAATGGCAAGGAGTTGGATATCACATATCATGCCATAGGAAGGGTCTCAGGTTTGGTATAAGCATTGAGATATCACATCTCTGCTATCGGAAGGGTCTCCGGATTGGATTGCAAAGGAGTTGGATATCCCTTCTCATGCTATAGGAAGTGTCTCAGGTTGGAATGGGAAGGAGTTGGATATCACATCTCATGTTATAGGAAGGGTCTCAGGATTGGAATGGGAAGGATTTGGATATCACATCTCTTGCTATAGGAAGGGTCTCAGGATTGGAATGGGTAAGAGTTGGATATTACATTCTTGCTATAGGAAGGGTCTCATGTTTGGAATGGAAGGAGTTGGATATCACATATGCTATAGGAAGTGTCTCAGGTTTGGAACGGGAAGGAGTTGGATATCACATCTCATGTTAGAGGAAGGATCTCAGGTTTGGTATTAGAGGCCTTGAGATATCACATCTCATGCTATAGGAAGGGTCTCAGGTTTGGTATAAGCATTGAGATATCACATCTCATGCTATAGGAAGGGTCCCAGGATTGGAATGGGAAGGAGTTTTATATGACATCTCATGCCATAAGAAGGGTCTCAGGTTTGGTATAAGCATTGAGATATCACATCACATGCTATAGGAAGGGTCTCAGGATTGGAATGGGAAGGAATTGGATATCACAGCTCATGCTATAGGCAGGGTCTCAGGTTTGGAAAGGGAAGGAGATGGATATCACATTTCATGTTAGAGGTAGGATCTCAGGTTTGGTATTAGAGGCATTGAGATATCACATCTCATGCTATCAGAAGGGCCTCAGGATTGGAATGGGAAGGAGTTGTATATCACATCTCATGCTAAAGGGAGGGTCTCAGGTTTGGAAGGGGAAGGATTTGAATATCACATCACATGTTATAGGAAGGATCTCAGGTTTGGTATTAGAGGCATTGAGATATCACATCTCATGCTATCGGAAGGGTCTCAGGATTGGAATGGGAAGGAGTTGGATATCACATCTCATGCTATAGGAAGGGTCTCAGGTTTGGAACGGGAAGGAGTTGGATATCACATCTCGTGTTATAGGAAGAGTCTCAGGTTTGGTATAAGCATTGAGATATCACATCTCTGCAATTGGAAGTGTCTCAGGATTGGGATGGGAAGGATTTGGATATCACATCTCATGCTATAGGAAGGGTCTCAGGTTTGGAACGGGAAGGAGTTGGATATCACATCTCATGTTATAGGAAGAGTCTCAGGTTTGGTATAAGCATTGAGATATCAAATCTCTGCAATCGGAAGTGTCTCAGGATTGGAACGGGAAGGAGTTGGATATCGCATCTCATGTTATAGGACTGGTCTCAGGTTTGGTATTAGAAGCATTGAGATATCACATCGCATGCTGTAGGAAGGGACTCAGGTTTGGAATGGGAAGGAATTGGATATCACATCTCATGTCATAGGAAGGATCTCAGGTTTGGTATTAGAAGCATTGAGATATCACATCTCATGCTATAGGAATGGTCTCAGGATTGGAATGGGAAGGAGTTGGATATTACATTCTTGCTATGGGAAGGGTCTCATGTTTGGAATTGGAAGGAGTTGGATATCACATATGCTATAGGAAGGGTCTCAGGTTTGGAATGGGAAGGAGTTGGATATCACATCTCATGTTATAGGAAGGGTCTCAGGTTGGTATACGCATTGAGATATCACATCTCTGCTATCGGAAGGGTCTCAGGATTGGAATGGGGAGGACTTGGATGTCACATCTCTTGCTATAGGGAGGGTCTCAAGTTTGATATTAGAAGCATTGAGATAACAAATCTCATGATATCGGAAGGGTCTCAGGATTGGAATGGGAAGGAGTTGGATATCACATCTCATGATAAAGGAAGGGTCTAAGGTTTGGAAGGGGAAGGATTTGGATATCACATCTCATGTTATAGGACGGGTCTCAGGTTTGGTATTAGAAGCATTGAGATATCAAGTCTCATGGTATAGGAAGGGTCTCAGAATTGGAATGGGAAGGAGTTGGATATCACATCTCAAGCTATAGGAAGGGTCTCAGGATTGGAATGGGAAGGCGTTTGATATCACATCTTATGCCATAGTATGGGTCTCAGGTTTGGTAGAAGCATTGGGATATCACATCTCATGCTATTGGAAGGGTATCAGTATTGGATTTGGAAGGAGTTGGATATCCCATCTCATGCTATAGGAAGGGTCTCAGGTTGGAATGGGAAGGAGTTGGATTTCACATTTCATGTTATAGGAAGGGTCTCAGGATTGGAATGGGAAGGACTTGGATATCATATCTCATGCTATAGGAAGGCTCTCAGGTTTGGAAGGGGAAGGAGTTGGATATCACATTTCATGTTAGAGGAAGGATCTCAGGTTTGGTATTAGAGGCCTTGAGATATCACATCTCATGCTATAGGAAGGGTCTCGGGATTGGAATGGGAAGGAGTTCGATATCACATCTCAAGCTATAGGAAGGGTCTCAGGTTTGGTATAAGCATTGAGATATCACATCTCATGCTATAGGAAGGGTCTCAGGATTGGAATGGGAAGGAGTTGGATATCACATCTCATATTATAGGAAAGATCTCAGGTTTGGTATTAGAAGCATTGAGACATCACATCTCATGTTATAGGAAGGGTCTTAGGATTGGAATGGGAAGAAGTTGGATATCACATCTCATGCTATAGGAAGGGTCTCAGGTTTGGTATAAGCATTGAGATATCACATCTCATGCTATAGGAAGGGTCTCAGGATTGGAATGGGAAGGAGTTGTATATGACATCTCATGCCATAGGAAGGGTCTCAGGTTTGGTATAAGTATTGAGATATCACATCACATGCTATAGGAAGGGTCTCAGGATTGGAATGGGAAGGACTTGAATATCACATCTCATGCTATAGGCAGGGTCTCAGGTTTGGAAAGGGAAGGAGATGGATATCACATTTCATGTTAGAGGTAGGATCTCAGGTTTGGTATTAGAGGCATTGAGATATCACATCTCATGCTATCAGAAGGGTCTCAGGATTGGAATGGGAAGGAGTTGGATATCACATCTCATGCTAAAGGGAGGGTCTCAGGTTCGGAAGGGGAAGGATTTGGATATCACATCTCATGTTATAGGAAGGATCTCAGGTTTGGTATTAGAAGCATTGAGATATCACATCTCATGCTATCGAAAGGATCTCAGGTTTGGTATTAGAAGCATTGAGATATCACATCTCATGCTATAGGAAGGGTCTCAGGATTGGAATGGGAAGGAGTTGGATATCACATCTCATGATAAAGGAAGGGTCTAAGGTTTGGAAGGGGAAGGGTTTGGATATCACATCTCATGTTATAGGACGGGTCTCAGGTTTGGTATTAGAAGCATTGAGATATCAAGTCTCATGGTATAGGAGGGGTCTCAGAATTGGAATGGGAAGGAGTTGGATATCACATCTCAAGCTATAGGAAGGGTCTCAGGATTGGAATGGGAAGGAGTTTGATGTCACATCTTATGCCATAGTATGGGTCTCAGGTTTGGTAGAAGCATTGGGATATCACATCTCATGCTATTGGAAGGGTATCAGTATTGGATTTGGAAGGAGTTGGATATCCCATCTCATACTATAGGAAGGGTCTCAGGTTGGAATGGGAAGGAGTTGGATATCACATTTCATGTTATAGGAAGGGTCTCAGGATTGGAATGGGAAGGACTTGGATATCATATCTCATGCTATAGGAAGGCTCTCAGGTTTGGAAGGGGAAGGAGTTGGATATCACATTTCATGTTAGAGGAAGGATCTCAGGTTTGGTATTAGAGGCCTTGAGATATCACATCTCATGCTATAGGAAGGGTCTCAGGATTGGAATGGGAAGGAGTTGGATATCACATCTCAAGCTATAGGAAGGGTCTCAGGTTTGGTATAAGCATTGAGATATCACATCTCATGCTATAGGAAGGGTCTCAGGATTGGAATGGGAAGGAGTTGGATATCACATCTCATGTTATAGGAAAGATCTCAGGTTTGGTATAAGAAGCATTGAGACATCACATCTCATGTTATAGGAAGGGTCTTAGGATTGGAATGGGAAGACGTTGGATATCACATCTCATGCTATAGGAAGGGTCTCAGGTTTGGTATAAGCATTGAGATATCACATCTCATGCTATAGGAAGGGTCTCATGATTGGAATGGGAAGGAGTTGTATATGACATCTCATGCCATAGGAAGGGTCTCAGGTTTGGTATAAGCATTGAGATATCACATCACATTCTATAGGAAGGGTCTCAGGATTGGAATGGGAAGGACTTGGATATCACATCTCATGCTATAGGCAGGGTCTCAGGTTTGGAAAGGGAAGGAGATGGATATCACATTTCATGTTAGAGGTAGGATCTCAGGTTTGGTATTATAGGCATTGAGATATCACATCTCATGCTATCAGAAGGGTCTCAGGATTGGAATGGGAAGGAGTTGTATATCACATCTCATGCTAAAGGGAGGGTCTCAGGTTTGGAAGGGGAAGGATTTGGAAATCACATCTCATGTTATAGAAAGGATCTCAGGTTTGGTATTAGAAGCATTGAGATATCACATCTCATGCTATCGGAAGTATCTCAGGTTTGGTATTAGAGGCATTGAGATATCACATCTCATGCTATCATAAGGGTCTCAGGATTGGAATGGGAAGGAGTTGGATATCACATCTCTTGTTATAGGAAGGATCTCAGGTTTGGTATTAGAAGCATTGAGATATCACATCTCATGCTATAGGAAGGGTCTCAGGATTGGAATGGGAAGGAGTTGGATATCACATCTCATGCTATAGTTACATCTCATGCTAAAGGAAGGGTCTCAGGTTTGGAATGGGAAGGAGTTGGATATGACATCTCTTGTTATAGGGAGGGTCTCAGGATTTGAATGGCAAGGAGTTGGATATCACATCTCATGCCATAGGAAGGGTCTCAGGTTTGGTATAAGCATTGAGATATCACATCTCTGCTATCGGAAGGGTCTCAGGATTGGATTGGGAAGGAGTTGGATATCCCTTCTCATGCTATAGGAAGGGTCTCAGGTTGGAATGGGAAGGAGTTGGATATCACATCTCATGTTATAGGAAGGGTCTCAGGATTGGAATGGGAAGGATTTGGATATCGCATCTCTTGCTATAGGAAGGGTCTCAGGATTGGAATGGGAAGGAGTTGGATATCATATCTCATGCTATAGGAAGGGTCTCAGGAATGGAATGGGAAGGAGTTTTATATGACATCTCATGCCATAGGAAGGATCTCATGTTTGGTATTAGAAGCATTGAGACATCACATCTCATGTTATAGGAAGGGTATCAGGATTGTAATGGGAAGGAGTTGGATATCACATCTCATGCTATAGGAAGGGTCTCAGGTTTGGTATAAGCATTGAGATATCACATCTCATGCTATAGGAAGGGTCTCAGGATTGGAATGGGAAGGAGTTGTATATGACATCTCATGCCATAGGAAGGGTCTCAGGTTTGGTATAAGCATTGAGATATCACATCTCTGCTATCGGAAGGGTCTCAGGATTGGAATGGGAAGGACTAGGATATCACATCTCATGCTATAGGAAGGGTCTCAGGATTGGAATGGGAAGGACTTGGATATCACATCTCATGTTATAGGAAGGGTCTCAGGTTTGGTATTAGAAGCATTGAGATATCACATCTCATGCTATAGGAAGGGTCTCAGGAATGGAATGGGAAGGACTTCGATATCACATCTCATGATAAAGGAAGGGTCTAAGGTTTGGAAGGGGAAGGATTTGGATATCACATCTCATGTTATAGGACGGGTCTCAGGTTTGGTATTAGAAGCATTGTGATATCACATCTCATGCTATAGGAAGTGTCTCAGGATTGGAATGATAAGGAGTTGGATATCACATCTCATGCTATAGGAAGGGTTTCAGGTTTGGTAGAAGCATTGAGATATCACATCTCATGCTATAGGAAGAGTCTCAGGTTTGGGAAGGGAAGGATTAGGATTTCACATCTCATGTTATAGGATGGTTCTCAGGTTTGGAATGGGAAGGAGTTGGATATCACATCTCATGTTATAGGAAGGATCTCATGTTTGGTATTAGAAGCATTGAGATATCACATCTCATGCTATAGGAAGGGTCTCCGGATTGGAATGTGAAGGATTTGGATATTACATCTCATGCTAAAGGAAGGGTCTCAGGTTTGGAATGGGAAGGAGTTGGATATGACATCTCTTTTTATAGGGAGGGTCTCAGGATTTGAATGGCAAGGAGTTGGATATCACATCTCATGCCATAGGAAGGGTCTCAGGTTTGGTATAAGCATTGAGATATCGCATCTCTGCTATCGGAAGGGTCTCAGGATTGGATTGGGAAGGAGTTGGATATCCCTTCTCATGCTATAGGAAGGGTCTCAGGTTGGAATGGGAAGGAGTTGGATATCACATCTCATGTTATAGGAAGGGTCTCAGGATTGGAATGGGAAGGATTTGGATATCGCATCTCTTGCTATAGGAAGGGTCTCAGGTTTTTTATTAGAAACATTGAGATATCACATCTCATGCTATAGGAAGGGTTTTAGGATTGGAATGGGAAGTATTTGGATATCACATCTCATGCTAAAGGAAGGGTCTCAGGTTTGGAAGGGGAAGGATTTGGATATCATATCTCATGTTATAGGACGGGACCCAGGTTTGGTATTAGAAGCATTGAGATATCACATCTCATGGTATAGGAAGGGTCTCAGGGTTGGAATGGGAAGGAGTTGGATATCACATCTCAACCAATAGGAAGGGTCTCAGGTTTGGAATGGGAAGGAATTGGATATCACATCTCATGTTATAGGAAGGGTCTCAGGTTTGGTAGAAGCGTTGAGATATCACATCTCTGCTATCGGAAGGGTCTCAGGATTGGATTGGGAAGGAGTTGGATATCCCATCTCATGCCATAGGAAGGGTCTCAGGTTTGGCATAAGAAGGAGTTGGATATCCCATCTCATGCTATAGGAAGGGTCTCAGGTTGGAATGGGAAGGAGTTGGATATGACATCTCATGTTATAGGAAGGGTCTCAGGATTGGAATGGGAAGGACTTGGATATCACATTTCATGCTGTAGGAAGGCTCTCAGGTTTGGAAAGGGAAGGAGTTGGATATCACATTTCATGTTAGAGGTAGGATCTCAGGTTTGGTATTAGAGGCATTGAGATATCACATCTCATTCTATCAGAAGGGTATCAGGATTGGAATGGGAAGGAGTTGGATATCACATCTCATGCTAAACGGAGGGTCTCAGGTTCGGAAGGGGAAGGATTTGGATATCACATCTCATGTTATAGGAAGGATCTCAGGTTTGGTATTAGAAGCATTGAGATATCACATCTCATGCTATCGGAAGGATCTCAGGTTTGGTATTAGAAGCATTGAGATATCACATGTCATGCTATAGGAAGGGTCTCAGGATTGGAATGGGAAGGAGTTGGATATCACATCTCATGTTATAGGAAGGATCTCAGGTTTGGTATTAGAAGCATTGAGATATCACATCTCATGCTATAGGACTGGTCTCAGGATTGGAATGGGAAGGAGTTGGATATCACATCTCATGCTAAAGGAAGGGTCTCAGTTTTGGTAGAAGCATTGAGATTTCACATATCATGCTATAGGAAGGGTCTCAGGATTGGAATGGGAAGGAGTTGGATATCATATCTCATGCTATAGGAAGGGTCTCAGGTTTGGTATAAGCATTGAGATATCACATCTCTGCTATCGGAAGGGTCTCAGGATTGGAATGGGAAGGACTTAGATATCACATCTCATGCTATAGGGAGGGTCTCAGTATTGATATTAGAAGCATTGAGATATCACATCTCAAGCTATCAGAAGGGTCTCAGGATTGGAATGGGAAGGAGTTGGATATTACATCTCATGCTATAGGAAGGGTCTCAGGTTAGGAAGGGAAAGGAGTTGGATATCACATTTCATGTTAGAGGAAGGATCTCAGGTTTGGTATTAGAGGCCTTGAGATATCACATCTCATGCTATAGGAAGGGTCTCAGGATTGGAATGGGAAGGAGTTGGATATCACATCTCATGTTATAGGAAAGATCTCAGGTTTGGTATTAGAAGCATTGAGACATCACATCTCATGTTATAGGAAGGGTCTTAGGATTGGAATGGGAAGGAGTTGTATATGACATCTCATGCCATAGGAAGGGTCTCAGGTTTGCTATACGCATTGAGATATCACATCACATGCTATAGGAAGGGTCTCAGGATTGGAATGAGAAGGAATTGAATATCACATCTCATGCTATAGGCAGGGTCTCAGGTTTGGAAAGGGAAGGAGATGGATATCACATTTCATGTTATAGGACGGGTCTCAGGTTTGGTATTAGAAGCATTGTGATATCACATCTCATGCTATAGGAAGTGTCTCAGGATTGGAATGGGAAGGAGTTGGATATCACAACTCATGCTATTGGAAGGGTTTCAGGTTTGGTAGAAGCATTAAGATATCACATCTCATGCTATAGGAAGAGTCTCAGGTTTGGGAAGGGAAGGATTTGGATTTCACATCTCATGTTTTAGGATGGTTCTCATGTTTGGTTTTTGAAGCATTGAGATATCACATCTCATGCTATCGGAAGGGTCTCAGGTTTGGAATGGGAAGGAGTTGGATATCACATCTCGTGTTATAGGAAGGATCTCATGTTTGGTATTAGAAATATTGAGATATCACATCTCATGCTATAGGAAGGGTCTCCGGATTGGAATGTGAAGGATTTGGATATTACATCTCATGCTAAAGGAAGGGTCTCAGGTTTGGAATGGGAAGGAGTTGGATATGACATCTCTTGTTATAGGGAGGGTCTCAGGATTTGAATGGCAAGGAGTTGGATACCCCATCTCATGCCATAGGAAGGGTCTCAGGTTTGGCATAAGAAGGAGTTGGATATCCCATCTCATGCTATAGGAAGGGTCTCAGGTTGGAATGGGAAGGAGTTGGATATGACATCTCATGTTATAGGAAGGGTCTCAGGATTGGAATGGGAAGGACTTGGATATCACATCTCATGCTGTAGGAAGGCTCTCAGGTTTGGAAAGGGAAGGAGTTGGATATCACATTTCATGTTAGAGGTAGGATCTCAAGTTTGGTATTAGAGGCATTGAGATATCACATCTCATTCTATCAGAAGGGTATCAGGATTGGAATGGGAAGGAGTTGGATATCACATCTCATGCTAAACGGAGGGTCTCAGGTTCGGAATGGGAAGGAGTTGGATATCACATCTCATGTTATAGGAACGATCTCAGGTTTGGTATTAGAAGCATTGAGATATCACATCTCATGCTATAGGACTGGTCTCAGGATTGGAATGGGAAGGAGTTGGATATCACATCTCATGCTAAAGGAAGGGTCTCAGTTTTGGTAGAAGCATTGAGATTTCACATATCATGCTATAGGAAGGGTCTCAGGATTGGAATGGGAAGGAGTTGGATATCATATCTCATGCTATAGGAAGGGTCTCAGGTTTGGTATAAGCATTGAGATATCACATCTCTGCTATCGGAAGGGTCTCAGGATTGGAATGGGAAGGACTTAGATATCACATCTCATGCTATAGGGAGGGTCTCAGTATTGATATTAGAAGCATTGAGATATCACATCTCAAGCTATCGGAAGGGTCTCAGGATTGGAATGGGAAGGAGTTGGATATCACATCTCATGTTAGAGGAAGGATCTCAGGTTTGGTATTAGAGGCCTTAAGATATCACATCTCATGCTATAGGAAGGGTCTCAGGATTGGAATGGGAAGGAGTTGGATATCACATCTCAAGCTATAGGAAGGGTCTCAGGTTTGGTATAAGCATTGAGATATCACATCTCATGCTATAGGAAGGGTCCCAGGATTGGAATGGGAAGGAGTTGGATATCACATCTCATGTTATAGGAAAGATCTCAGGTTTGGTATTAGAAGCATTGAGACATCACATCTCATGTTATAGGAAGGGTCTTAGGATTGGAATGGGAAGGAGTTGTATATGACATCTCATGCCATAGGAAGGGTCTCAGGTTTGGTATACGCATTGAGATATCACATCACATGCTATAGGAAGGGTCTCAGGATTGGAATGGGAAGGACTTGAATATCACATCTCATGCTATAGGCAGGGTCTCAGGTTTGGAAAGGGAAGGAGATGGATATCACATTTCATGTTAGAGGTAGGATCTCAGGTTTGGTATTAGAGGCATTGAGATATCACATCTCATGCTATCAGAAGGGTCTCAGGATTGGAATGGGATGGAGTTGTATATCACATCTCATGCTAAAGGGAGGGTCTCAGGTTTGGAAGGGGAAGGATTTGGAAATCACATCTCATGTTATAGGAAGGATCTCAGGTTTGGTATTAAAAGCATTGAGATATCACATCTCATGCTATCGGAAGTATCTCAGGTTTGGTATTAGAGGCATTGAGATATCACATCTCATGCTATCATAAGGGTCTCAGGATTGGAATGGGAAGGAGTTGGATATCACATCTCATGTTATAGGAAGGATCTCAGGTTTGGTATTAGAAGCATTGAGATATCACATCTCATGCTATAGGAAGGGTCTCAGTATTGTAATGGGAAGGAGTTGGATATCACATCTTATGCTATAGGAAGGGTCTCAGATTTGGTATAAGAATTGAGATATCACATCTCATGCTATAGGAAGGGTCTCAGGATTGGAATGGGAAGGAGTTGGATATCACATCTCATGCTATAGGAAGGCTCTCAGGTTTGGAACGGGAAGGAGTTAGATATCACATCTCATGTTATAGGAAGAGTCTCAGGTTTGGTATAAGCATTGAGATATCACATCTCTGCTATCGGAGGTGTCTCAGGATTGGGATGGGAAGGAATTGGATATCACATCTCATGCTATAGGAAGGGTATCAGGTTTGGAACGGGAAGGAGTTGGATATCCCATCTCATGTTATAGGACAGGTCTCAGGTTTGATATTAGAAGCATTGAGATATCACATCTCTGCTATTGGAAGGGTCTCAGGATTGGAATGGGAAGGACTTGGATATCAGAATTCATGTTATAGGAAGGGTCTCAGGTTTGGTATTAGAAGCATTGAGATATCACATCTCATGCTATAGGAAGGGTCTCAGGATTGAAATGGGAAGGACTTGGATATCACATCTCATGTTATAGGAAGGGTCTCAGGTTTGGTATTAGAAGCATTGAGATATCACATCTCATGCTATAGGAAGGGTCTCAGGAATGGAATGGGAAGGACTTGGATATCACATCTCATGATAAAGGAAGGGTCTAAGGTTTGGAAGGGGAAGGATTTGGATATCACATCTCATGTTATTGGACCGGTCTCAGGTTTGGTATTAGAAGCATTGAGATATCAAGTCTCATGGTATAGGACGGGAGTTTGATATCACATCTCATGCCATGGTATGGGTCTCAGGTTTTGTAGAAGCATTGGGATATCACATCTCATGCTATCGGAAGGGTATCAGGATTGGATTTGGAAGGAGTTGGATATCCCATCTCATGCTATAGGAAGGGTCTCAGGTTGGAATGGGAAGGAGTTGGATATGACATCTCATGTTATAGGAAGGGTCTCAGGATTGGAATGGGAAGGACTTGGATATCACATCTCATGCTGTAGGAAGGCTCTCAGGTTTGGAAAGGGAAGGAGTTGGATATCACATTTCATGTTAGAGGTAGGATCTCAGGTTTGCTATTCGAAGCATTGAGATATCACATCTCATGCTATCAGAAGGGTATCAGGATTGGAATGGGAAGAAGTTGGATATCACATCTCATGCTAAAGGGAGGGTCTCAGGTTCGGAAGGGGAAGGATTTGGATATCACATCTCATGTTATAGGAAGGATCTCAGGTTTGGTATTAGAAGCATTGAGATATCATATCTCATGCTATCTGAAGGATCTCAGGTTTGGTATTAGAAGCATTGAGATATCACATCTCATGCTATAGGAAGGGTCTCAGGATTGGAATGGGAAGGAGTTAGATATCACATCTCATGTTATAGGAAGGATCTCAGGTTTGGTATTAGAAGCATTGAGATAGCACATCTCATGCTATAGGACTGGTCTCAGGATTGGAATGGGAAGGAGTTGGATATCACATCTCATGCTAAAGGAAGGGTCTCAGTTTTGGTAGAAGCATTGAGATTTCACATATCATGCTATAGGAAGGGTCTCAGGATTGGAATGGGAAGGAGTTGGATATCACATCTCATGCTATAGGAAGGGTCTCAGGTTTGGTATAAGCATTGAGATATCACATCTCTGCTATCGGAAGGGTCTCAGGATTGGAATGGGAAGGACTTAGATATCACATCTCATGCTATAGGGAGGGTCTCAGTATTGATATTAGAAGCATTGAGATATCACATCTCAAGCTATCGGAAGGGTCTCAGGATTGGAATGGGAAGGAGTTGGATATCACATCTCATGTTATAGGAAGAGTCTCATGCTAAGACCTGATAGACCCTTCCTATAACATGAGATGGGAATATCCAACTCCTTCCCATTCCAATCCTGAGACCCTTCCGATAGCAGAGATGTGATATCTCAATGCTTATACCAAACCTGAGACCCTTCCTATAGCATGAGATGTGATATCCAACTCCTTCCCATTCCAATACTGAGACCCTTCCTATAGCATGAGATGTGATATCTCAATGCTTCTAATATCAAACTTGAGACCCTCCCTATAGCATGAGATGTGATATCCAAGTCCTTCCCATTCCAATCCTGAGACACTTCCTATAGCATGAGATGTGATATCTCAATGCTTCTAATACCAAACCTGAGATTCTTCCTATAACATGAGATGGGATATCCAACTCCTTCCCATTCCAATCCTGAGACCCTTCCGAAAGCAGAGATGTGATATCTCAATGCTTATACCAAACCTGAGACCCTTCCTATGGCATGAGATGTCATATACAGATCCTTCCCATTCCAATCCTGAGACCCTTCCTATAGCATGAGATGTGATATCTCAATGCTTATACCAAACCTAAAACCCTTCCTATAGCATGAGATGTGATATCCAACTCCTTCCCATTCCAATCCTGAGACCCTTCCTATAGCATGAGATGTGATATCCAATGGCTCTAATACCAAACCTGAGATCCTTCCTCTAACATGAAATGTGATATCCAACTCCTTCCCTTTCCAAACCTGAGAGCCTACCTATAGCATGAGATGTGATATCCAAGTCCTTCCCATTCCAATCCTTAGACCCTTCCTACAGCATGCAATATGATATCTCAATGATTCTAATAACAAACCTGAGACCCGTCCTATAACATGAGATGTGATATCCAACTCCTTCCCATTCCAATCCTGAGACACTTCCGATAGCAGAGATGTGATATCTCAATGCTTATACCAAACCTGAGACCCTTCCTATAACATGAGATGTGATATCCAATTCCTTCCCATTCCAAACCTGAGACCCTTCCTACAGCATGTGATGTGATATCTCAATGCTTCTAATACCAAACCTGAGACCAGTCCTATAACATGAGATGGGATATACAACTCCTTCCCGTTCCAAACCTGAGACCCTTCCTATAGCATGAGATGTGATATCCAACTCCTTCCCATCCCAATCCTGAGACACTTCCGATTGCAGAGATGTGATATCTCAATGCTTATACCAAATGTGAGACTCTTCCTATAACATGAGATGTGATATCCAACTCCTTCCCGTTCCAAACCTGAGATCCTTCCTATAGCATGAGATGTGATATCCAACTCCTTCCCATTCCAATCCTGAGACCCTTATGATAGCATGAGATGTGATATCTCAATGCCTCTAATACCAAATCTGAGATTCTTCTGATAGCATGAGATGTGATATCTCAATGCTTCTTATACCAAACCTGAGATCCTTCCTATAACATGAGATGTGATTTCCAAATCCTTCCCCTTCCAAACCTGAGACCCTCCCTTTAGCATGAGATGTGATATCCAAGTCCTTCCCATTCCAATCCTGAGACCCTTCCTATAGCATGTGATGTGATATCTCAATGCTTATACCAAACCTGAGACCCTTCCTATGGCATGAGATGTCATATACAACTCCTTCCCATTCCAATCCTGAGCCCTTCCTATATCATGAGATGTGATATCTCAATGCTTATACCAAACCTGAGACTCTTCCTATAGCATGAGATGTGATATCCAACTTCTTCCCATTCCAATCCTGAGACCCTTCCAATAACATGAGATGTGTTGTCTCAATGCTTCTAATACCAAACCTGAGATCTTTCCTATAACATGAGGTGTGATATCCAACTCCTTCCCATTCCAATCCTGAGGCCCTTCCTATAGCATGTGATGTGATATCCCAATGCTTATACCAAACCTGAGACCCTTCCTATAGCTTGAGATGTGATATCCAACTCCTTCCCATTCCAATCCTGAGACCCTTCCTATAGCATGAGATGTGATATCTCAATACTTCTAATACCAAACCTGAGATCCTTCTGATAACATGAGATGTGATATCCAAATCCTTTCCCTTCCAAACCTGAGACCCTCCCTTTAGCATGAGATGTGATATCCAACTCCTTCCGATTCCAATCCTGGACCATTCTGATAGCATGAGATGTGATATCTCAATGCTTCTAATACCAAACCTGAGATCCTTCCGATAGCATGAGATGTGATATCTCAATGCTTCTAATACCAAACCTAAGATCCTTCCTATAACATGAGATGTGATATCCAAATCCTTCCCCTTCCAAACCTGAGACCCTCCCTTTAGCATGAGATGTGATATCCAACTCCTTCCCATTCCAATCCTGAGACCCTTCTGATAGCATGAGATGTGATATCTCAATGCCTCTAATACCAAACCTGAGATCCTACCTCTAACATGAAATGTGATATCCAACTCTTTCCCCTTCCAAACCTGAGAGCCTTCCTATAGCATGAGATGTGATATCCAAGTCCTTCCCATTCCAATCCTGAGACCCTTCCTATAACATGAGATGTGATATCCAACTCCTTCCCATTCCAACCTGAGACCCTTCCTATAGCATGAGATGGGATATCCAGCTCCTTCCAAATCCAATCCTGATACCCTTCCGATAGCATGAGATGTGATATCCCAATGCTTGTACCAAACCTGAGACCCATACTATTGCATGAGATGTGATATCAAACTCCTTCCCATTCCAATCCTGAGACCCTTCCTATAGCTTGAGATGTGATATCCAACTCCTTCTCATTCCAATTCTGAGACCCTTCCTATACCATAAGACTTGATATCTCAGTGCTTCTAATACCAAACCTGAGACCCGTCCTATAACATGAGATGTGATATCCAAATACTTCCCCTTCCAAACCTTAGACCCTTCCTTTATCATGAGATGTGATATCCAACTCCTTCCCATTCCAATCCTGAGACCCTTCCGATATCGTGAGATGTGATATCTCAATGCTTCTAATATCAAACTTGAGACCCTCCCTATAGCATGAGATGGATTATCCAAGTCCTTCCCATTCCAATCCTGAGACCCTTCCTATAGCATGAGATGTGATATCTCAATGCTTCTAATACCAAACCTGAGACCCTTCCTATAACATGAGATGGGAATATCCAACTCCTTCCCATTCCAATCCTGAGACCCTTCCGATAGAAGAGATGTGATATCTCAATGCTTATACCAAACCTGAGATCCTTCCTATAGCATGAGATGTGATATCCTACTCCTTCCCATTCCAATCCTGAGACCCTTCCTATAGCATAAGATGTGATATCTCAATGATTCTAATATCAAACTTGAGACCCTCCCTATAGCATGAGATGTGATATCCAAGTCATTCCCATTCCAATCCTGAGACACTTCCTATAGCATGAGATGTGATATCTCAATGCTTCTAATACCAAACCTGAGACTCTTCCTATAACATGAGATGGGATATCCAACTCCTTCCCATTCCAATCCTGAGACCCTTCCGATAGCAGAGATGTGATATCTCAAAGCTTATACCAAACCTGAGACCCTTCCTATGGCTTGAGATGTCATATACAACTCCTTCCCATTCCAATCCTGAGACCCTTCCGATAGCATGAGATGTGATATCTCAATGCTTATACCAAACCTGAGACCCTTCGTATAGCATGAGATGTGATATCCAACTCCTTCCCATTCCAATCCTGAGACCCTTCCTATAGCATGAGATGTGATGTCTCAATGCTTCTAATACCAAACCTGAGATCCTTCGTTTAACATGAGATGTGATATCCAACTCCTTCCATTCCAATCCTGAGACCCTTCCTATAGCATGAGATGTGATATCTCAATGCTTATACCAAACCTGAGACCCTTCCTATAGCATGAGATGTGATATCCAACTCCTTCCCATTCCAATCCTGAGACCCTTCCTATAGCATGAGATGTGATATCTCAATGCCTCTAATACCAAACCTGAGATCCTTCCTCTAACATGAAATGTGATATCCAACTCCTTCCCTTTCCAAACCTGAGAGCCTATCCATAGCATGAGATGTGATATCCAAGTCCTTCCCATTCCAATCCTGAGACCCTTCCAATAACATGAGATGTGATGTCTCAATGCTTCTAATACCAAACCTGAGATCTTTCCTATAACATGAGATGTGATATCCAACTCCTTCCCATTCCAATCCTGAGGCCCTTCCTATAGCATGTGATGTGATATCTCAATGCTTATACCAAACCTGAGACCCTTCCTATAGCTTGAGATGTGATATCCAACTCCTTCCCATTCCAATCCTGAGACCCTTCCTATAGCATGAGATGTGATATCTCAATACTTCTAATACCAAACCTGAGATCCTTCTGATAACATGAGATGTGATATCCAAATCCTTCCGATTCCAATCCTGAGACCATTCTGATAGCATGAGATGTGATATCTCAATGCTTCTAATACCAAACCTGAGATCCTTCCGATAGCATGAGATGTGATATCTCAATGCTTCTAATACCAAACCTGAGATCCTTCCTATAACATGAGATGTGATATCCAAATCCTTCCCCTTCCAAACCTGAGACCCTCCCTTTAGCATGAGATGTGATATCCAACTCCTTCCCATTCCAATCCTGAGACCCTTCTGATAGCATGAGATGTGATATCTCAATGCTTCTAATACCAAACCTGAGATCCTTCCTATAACATGAGATGTGATATCCAAATCCTTCCCCTTCCAAACCTGAGACCCTCCCTTTAGCATGAGATGTGATATCCAAATCCTTCCCATTCCAATCCTGAGACCCTTCCTATAACATGAGATGTGATATCCAACTCCTTCCCATTCCAACCTGAGACCCTTCCTATAGCATGAGATGGGATATCCAGCTCCTTCCAAATCCAATCCTGATACCCTTCCGATAGCATGAGATGTGATATCCCAATGCTTATACCAAACCTGAGACCCATACTATTGCATGAGATGTGATATCAAACTCCTTCCCATTCCAATCCTGAGACCCTTCCTATAGCTTGAGATGTGATATCCAACTCCTTCTCATTCCAATTCTGAGACCCTTCCTATACCATAAGACTTGATATCTCAGTGCTTCTAATACCAAACCTGAGACCCGTCCTATAACATGAGATGTGATATCCAAATCCTTCCCCTTCCAAAGCTTAGACCCTTCCTTTATCATGAGATGTGATATCCAACTCCTTCCCATTCCAATCCTGAGACCCTTCCGATATTGTGAGATGTGATATCTCAATGCTTCTAATATCAAACTTGAGACTCTCCCTATAGCATGAGATGGATTATCCAAGTCCTTCCCATTCCAATCCTGAGACCCTTCCTATAGCATGAGATGTGATATCTCAATGCTTCTAATACCAAACCTGAGACCCTTCCTATAACATGAGATGGGAATATCCAACTCCTTCCCATTCCAATCCTGAGACCCTTCCGATAGAAGAGATGTGATATCTCAGTGCTTATACCAAACCTGAGATCCTTCCTATAGCATGAGATGTGATATCCTACTCCTTCCCATTCCAATCCTGAGACCCTTCCTATAGCATAAGATGTGATATCTCAATGATTCTAATATCAAACTTGAGACCCTCCCTATAGCATGAGATGTGATATCCAAGTCATTCCCATTCCAATCCTGAGACACTGCCTATAGCATGAGATGTGATATCTCAATGCTTCTAATACCAAACCTGAGACTCTTCCTATAACATGAGATGGGATATCCAACTCCTTCCCATTCCAATCCTGAGACCCTTCCGATAGCAGAGATGTGATATCTCAAAGCTTATACCAAACCTGAGACCCTTCCTATGGCTTGAGATGTCATATACAACTCCTTCCCATTCCAATCCTGAGACCCTTCCGATAGCATGAGATGTGATATCTCAATGCTTATACCAAACCTGAGACCCTTCCTATATCATGAGATGTGATATCCAACTCCTTCCCATTCCAATCCTGAGACCCTTCCTATAACATGAGATGTGATGTCTCAATGCTTCTAATACCAAACCTGAGATCCTTCGTTTAACATGAGATGTGATATCCAACTCCTTCCATTCCAATCCTGGGACCCTTCCTATAGCATGAGATGTGATATCTCAATGCTTATACCAAACCTGAGACCCTTCCTATAGCATGAGATGTGATATCCAACTCCTTCCCATTCCAATCCTGAGACCCTTCCTATAGCATGAGATGTGATATCTCAATGCCTCTAATACCAAACCTGAGATCCTTCCTCTAACATGAAATGTGATATCCAACTCCTTCCCTTTCCAAACCTGAGAGCCTATCCATAGCATGAGATGTAATATCCAAGTCCTTCCCATTCCAATCCTTAGACCCTTCCTACAGCATGCAATATATATGATATCTCAATGATTCTAATAACAATCCTGAGACCCGTCCTATAACATGAGATGGGATATCCAACTCCTTCCCATCCCAATCCTGAGACACTTCCGATTGCAGAGATGTGATATCTCAATGCTTATACCAAACCTGAGACTCTTCCTATAACATGAGATGTGATATCTGTTAGGAAAGATTTCGTAATTGTAGGTAATTTTCCTTCCATGTGGCAACCCCTAAACTTTTTGCTGTTGTTTTTCACCTTGTTCTCGACTTTGCCAGAGAAGTGCAGCCTTCTGCCGCACTCCTCTGGGCTTTCGCTCCTTTCCTACGGGGAAACTGACATGGCCTTAAGACAGTCAGTACCGGGAAACGCTGTTTTCCGTAGTTTCTTTTATCATGTTGCGGCTTTCGTGCAACATGACACAAGAGGGCACTGTAAGCTAAGTTACTGCTCTCTTGGGATTCTAGCCTTCTACAGGCCCTAGATACTCTTTCAGGATTGTAACTGATCGGTGCAAGTGATTCACGGACGGGAATGGTGGCAGCGATCGTTTCTTGTGTTTTGAGCTCCTTTTGGCGTTCTAAGCGCGTTTCTCGCACTTAACCCAAAATGGTGGCCTGGCTCCCAAAATGGCCAGACCACGAGGCTCCTTTGTCCTGTCCCCTGACCGTCTTGCTCCCTTCACCTTCCCCAGGTCGAGCCGACCCGGGGCCTTCCTTATTTGGGCATGTACTTTCCCGCGAAACACGGATGCTTTCGCGGGCTTCTACATGTCTTGTGTGTGCCTCCAGGATGTGGGCTGGGATGTCTGGTCCTGTGTGAATGCCTGGGACCACCGTGGTCCGTGATAGGTCCACGAATGGTGTGAGTGTTGATGAGCGGATCTCCCATTGGGTCCCCACCGTTTTGGCGCGAAGGGAACCGTGGATAAGAGGGGGCTGGAAACACCACTACCATGTCGATCTCCTGAGTTCTCACGAACGAAGGAATACAGGAGCCAAGTATCCTGCAACCAAGAGGCTGAACCGAGGAATCGCTGGTGACCAGCTGAAGGACTGCTCCTCTGCACTGCTGTTGCCTTGTGAAACCCTTTTCACCTTTGATCGAACCAGAAGGCCTGTACTAGTACTTCGACCCTTGGAATAGCGGGGACAGCTATTCTCGGCATCTTCACCAGCTCCTGCTAGTAAGCCTTCGGAAGCGTCTCTGGGCCATCCAGCAGACTGACCAGCCTACACAGGAGTCTTGCTCTGTAACTGCCACCAGGTTGTGTAGTATATCGAGTCCTTGTCACTCTCACACGATTCGTACACTTGGCGTTCCCAGGTCTGAAGTGAGTAGTGTACATTTGGCTCAGATACACACGGCCGCTCCGTTGCCCTGCTGTGGTAACAAACTGTGCGGGTTCCTTCGTTTGGGACGTCTTTTACTCAACTCTGCTGCTGCAGACTCAACACGACGACGAGACGTCCCCTGCTCTTCTGAACCTGCCAGCGACTGAAACTGACGCGGAGAAGCCTGGGTCTGCTTGCATCGGGGACCGGTGAGTAGCATAGCTAGGAACTGGTCGCCCTCCTGCAGGAGCCCATAGCTTTTCCCCGCTGTGTCAATACAGCACGCCTTTCCGTACTCGCGCTCTGCTTCTGCCCACAGTGGAGGCTGCGCTTGAGTCGCGGAACACTGTTCTTCTTCGTTTGTGCACTAAACTGAACTGCCTGATCTCCCTCGAAGAGACTCCCCTTTTGCCCGTTGGCACCAGCGTGTGCAGGTACTTTTGAGCACAAGGCTCCACTCTTCGTAGGGCTCGGACTTCCTTTTAGTTAGGTGCCTCTGAAGGCGGACTGGGTCTAAGCATTATTTCGCACTGCCTGTTTTCCTTCCCTTTTAGGTGGACTACACATTTCGTGCATCTAACGCTTGAGACTTGTTTGTATTTGTGTATATATTGTATTGGTATGGTATGTGTTGGTTTACTAGAGTTGTATTGTGATTTCTCGCTACGGTCATTGTTTTAAAGGCCTTGGAATAAATGTGTATATATTTTTAATATAGCACCTGTTTGGAGTAGTTTGTAAGTGTCCTTGCTTTGTGTGCTCATTGCAGGCTTTCAGTCACCCTCACCCCTCTTGAGACCTAGTCTTGACCGCCGCGATCGCTACCTTGATTGGTCTGGCTTGTCCAGAGGTTACCCTGTTCCAAGTAATTAGGTTGGCCTCCTGAACTTCTGCGCCACCAGGACAGAGTTCAGAAATCCGTCTTAAGAAATTGGTGTACAGCGGTGGGATACCACTGAAGGTATCCAGTGTTGCGCACGAACTAAGGCATTTCAAGTTATTCCTACCAGGACACGTAGTGAATTGTTGTAGTATAACTTTAAAAAGGCCATAGTCCTATCTAACAGTATGGAAACAAATACCTTGTTAACTTTAAATGCTTCCAAATCAGAAACATTGAAAAAGATGTGTGCGGAGAGAGGTGTTTCCTCTCAAGGCACGAAATTGGATATGATCCAAAGAATCGTGGCGTGGCAAGAAGCGCAGCTTGACGCTATAACTTCTGAGGACAGTGCGGAAGGAGGTGGGGCTGCTCTCACTGGTAGAACCGAGGGTTCTGCCGCTGCACTGATCCCCGCGACCACGAGGACAGGGAGGATGAGATGTCTAATGTTTCCTCTGCCAGTGTTGATGGGGAGGCTATGCTTGAATTCAAGAAGCAAGAGCTGCGGTTTAGGCAGAAGGAGCTTGAATTCAGCATAGCCAAACTAAAAATCGAACAGTCAGAAAAACAGAAAGACAGGGATCACCAGTTGGAACTGGCCAAGCTTCAGGTTGCAAATGGGTCCAAGGGTCCTTGTCATGGGTCTGGGGCCTCCTCTCATCCACGGTTTCCGAAAGATCTGGTCAGTGTGTATGAGGAAAGGAATGACATTATGGACTGGCTGAATGCGTTTGAGTATGCATGCGAAGTTCAACAAGTTGACAATGCTGATAAGATTGCCTGGTTACTCAGCAGACTGCCCCATTCTGGCTGTAGTGCCATTATGGAAATGTCGAAGGCTGAGCGAGCTGATTTCGCAATGTTAAAGCAAACTCTCATTTTAAAGTTTGGGAAGACTCCGGCCCAATATTTGAAACGATTCATAGAGTATAAGAAAAAGGAAGGTGGTACTTGGGTATCTTATGTCACTGAATCCTTGAAAAACTTAACTGGCTGGGTCGAAGGTTATAAGGTTTCTACCTTCGAAGGCATGATAAATCTTGTCATGCTGGAACACATTTTTGCATCTTCTTCCCCGGAGTTTAAGCAGCATTTGGCCGATTCGAAGGAGATAGATCCTAAGAAGCTGGCCATTGCAGCAGACTTATGGGTGTCACATCGAGTGTCCCATAAGGACAAAACTCATCCTGGTAAGCAGGAGGAAGGGAAAAAGTCCAAAGATAAGGAGGGTGGAGAATCTGATAAATCTTCTTCTCAAAAGGGCCACAAAAAGAAAAATAAGGGTAAGACACAAGAGAACTCACAGGGTAGTGGAGGTCAGCCTCCGAAACAGAACTCTGGTTACAATAAGCCTCCCTATGTAAACAGACCCAATGGATCTTGTTTTGCTTGTGGAGCAACTGACCACGTGAAGGGGGATCCCCGGTGTAAGGTTAGACCTTTGGGGGTCCACTCCGCTAATCTGGCCTTCTCCTCCTACGAGGAAGAAGAGATTACAGGAGCATCCTTCTCCTCAGACTCATTTCCCAGCGGGATAGAGGCTGAGGTAGTTTTAGTTTCCCTGGGTTCCTGGGAGCCTAAAGTCGCAGAGGCTTATGCTAGGATTCCAGATAATACCAAGCACTACTTTAAAGACAGTGTGCTGATCAATGGAGTAGATACTCCAGCTCTTAGGGATAGTGGGTGCAGTCGAACTGTAGTGGATTCTACCTTGGTAGACTCAGAGGAAGTTGCCAGAGCTACTCTGATGCCCACTAAGTTGGCTGACGGCCCACTCCGTATGTTCCCAGTAATACCTGTAAATCTTACTTTAAATGGTACAGCAGTCAGGATTCCAGTGAGCATTCAGAGAAACGTCCCGGGAAAGGTCTTGTTAGGTAATGATCTCAGAGCTTTAGGGCTCGTAGGAGACACTGCCGAAAGACCCTACACACGGTCTCAAGCACGGGCAGCATTGGCCAAGACCAATACGCCGCCCCAGCCGAAGGGGAAACCCAAGGCGAAAGGAGTCAACAAGTCAAGACGAGGGAAAGAGAATATTCCCCCGAGCTCGCCTACCACTGCGGTGGAGGAAGTTGGTCAATCGCCCGGGCCTGTTGAGGAGGTGGCGATGCCTGAAGTATTTGACCCCAACGACCATCCTGAACTAAAAGACTTGTTAGTTGAAGGAGGTCCTGATAGGGACGAATTCAGTAAAGGCCAACGTGAGTGCCCATCTCTGGAAGGCCTAAGGAGACAGGCCTGCTCCCAGCTTGAGGGTGAACCTCCTGGGACGCATAGGATTTATTGGGAAGGTGGACTCCTGTATAGTGAGCCCACAGAGTCTACAGAAGGAGACCATAGGAGGTTGGTGGTTCCCCTTGCTGTTAGGCCCTTCCTCCTGCAGTTGGCGCATGAAGTGCTCCTTGCTGGTCACCTTGGTATTAAGAGGACCAAGCAAAGGTTATCCATGCACTTCTACTGGCCCAAGATGGGGGTGCAAGTAGAAAGTCACTGCAGGAGTTGTGCCTCCTGCCAGTTATCTGGTAAGGTTGGCTCGACAATCCAAGCTCCGTTGGTACCGCTCCCAGTTGTGGGGGTACCATTTGAAAGGGTAGGGATCGACATCGTTGGTCCCCTTGACCCGCAAACATCCTCGGGCAATAGGTTTATCCTGGTGCTGGTCGACCATGCAACCAGATATCCTGAGGCCATCCCATTGAAAACTGTAACTGCCAAGTCAGTTGCAAAAGCTTTACTTGGCATATTTACTAGGGTTGGCTTCCCTAAAGAAGTTGTGTCAGATCGTGGCAGCAACTTTATGTCGAAGTATATGCAGGCTATGTGGAAAGAATGTGGGGTCACCTACAAGTTCTCTTCTGCATACCACCCCCAGACCAATGGTCTGGTGGAACGTTTCAACAGAACGTTAAAAAGCATGATTGGGGCTCTGGAGAAGCTTCAGAGAAGACAATGGGATCTTCTTTTACCATGCTTACTGTTTGCCTACCGAGAGGTACCACAGGAGAGTGTTGGCTTCAGCCCCTTCAAACTTCTGTTTGGTCATCCTGTACGGGGACCCTTAGCCATAGTCAAAGAGGGATGGGAGATGCCCACTTCCCCTGTTACTACCAACGTAGTTGATTATGTGCTAGGGCTCAGAAAACGGATGGTACTTCTGATGGGCTTGGCTAGTGATAAATTGAAGGCAGTACAAGCGCTGGTGAAACATTGGTACGACCAGAAAGCTTCCCTCATCAACTTTACACCTGGTCAGCAAGTCCTGATCATGAATCCCATAAGGCCTTGAGCTTTACAGGACAAATGGTCAGGCCCTTACACAGTGGTGGAGCCCCTGGGTGAGGTTAACTATTTAGTGGACCTTGGAAGGCCTGGACAGGCTCCAAAAGTGTTTCACGTGAATAGGCTGAAGGCTTTCGTCCCAAGAGTCGAAATCGCAGCACTGTTACTGGCTTCAGATGTTGAGGAAGAGGAGTCTGAACCTCTCCCCGACCTGTTCCAAAGCGGTCCTTCAGATAGCTCCTTTGAGGGTGTCCGAGTGGCCCCTCACCTGACTTCTGATCAGCAGGCTGAGGTGAAAAGTTTGCTTAGGCAGTTTTCCCCCCTGTTTTCACAGTCGCCTGGTTTGACACCTTGGTGCAAACATAACATAGACACAGGAGACAGTGTACCTACCAAAAGTAGGGGATACAGGATGTCAGACAAAGTACGGTCTTATATTAAGACCGAGGTCAACAAGATGTTAGACCTTGGGGTGATTGAACCCTCTAGTAGTCCTTGGTCCAGCCCTGTGGTTTTCGTTCCAAAGGCAGGCACTTCTGAATTGAGGTTCTGTGTGGATTACAGGGCTCTGAATGCTGTCACCAAGACAGATGCACACCCCTTGCCTCGAACAGATGAGCTGGTGGATACTTTGGGTGCCTCCAAGTACCTCAGCACGTTTGACCTCACTGCTGGCTATTGGCAAATAGCTTTAGCAGAACATGCCAAGGAGAAGACAGCGTTTTCTACTCCAGACGGCCTTTACCAATTCCGGGTAATGCCGTTCGGGTTGAAGAATGCACCTGCCACTTTCCAGAGGCTTGTGCATCATGTTTTGAATGGGTTGGACGAATTCTGTCTTGCATATCTGGACGATATAGCAGTTTTCAGTGCCACCTGACCACGTGAAACACCTCGGGATTGTGCTCCAGGCTCTTCAGAAAGCACACTTGACCATAAAGGCTAGTAAACACCAGATTGGACAAGGCTCAGTGTTTTACCTTGGACATGAAGTAGGTGGAGGGAGGATACAGCCTCTACCCAGTAAAGTACAAGCAGTACAAGACTGGCCTACTCCCACTACACAAACCCAAGTGAGAGCCTTCTTAGGACTCACGGGGTATTACCGCAATTTTGTGGCAGACTATGGCACCATAGCTGCCCCTCTGACTGCCCTCACAACTCTGAAGAAACCCAAGAAGGTAACTTGGACCGACGAGTGTGAGAAGGCCTTCAATGGCTTAAAAGACTCCTTGTGCCAGGCCCCTGTCCTCAGGGCCCCTGATTATCAAAGACCTTTTATCGTGCAGACGGACGCCTCTGACACTGGGATAGGAGCTGTACTATCGCAAGTAGATGAGAAGGGTAAGGAACACCCTATTGGTTTTATTAGTCGCCAGTTTAAGGACAGAGAGCTCAGATGGTCCACGGTAGAGAAAGAATGTTTCTCTGTTGTGTGGGCCCTAAGGAAGCTGAGGCCCTACCTCTATGGGACCCACTTCACTGTGCAAACTGACCATAAGCCCTTAAAGTGGCTAATAAACATGAAGGGGGAGAATCCAAAGTTGCTTAGGTGGTCCATAAGTCTACAAGGCTTCGACTTCACTATTGAGCATAGGCCAGGTGTCCAACATAGCAATGCTGATGGGTTGTGGAGAATGTTTAACCGACCTGAACAAGAGACTCATCCAGGGGTGGATTAGTTCCCCCTGTCCATAGTCTGGGAGGGGCGAGTGTTAGGAAAGATTTCGTAATTGTAGGTAATTTTCCTTCCATGTGGCAACCCCTAAACTTTTTGCTGTTGTTTTTCACCTTGTTCTCGACTTTGCCCGAGAAGTGCAGCCTTCTGCCGCACTCCTCTGGGCTTTCGCTCATTTCTTACGGGGAAACTGTCATGCCCTTAAGACAGTCAGTACCAGGAAACGCTGGTTTCCGTAGTTTCTTGTATCATGTTGCAGCTTTCGTGCAACATGACACAAGAGGGCACTGTAAGCTAAGTTACTGCTCTCTTGGGTCTCTAGCCTTCTACAGGCCCTAGATACTCTTTCAGGATTGTAACTGATCGGTGCAAGTGATTCACGGACGGGAATGGTGGCAGCGATCGTTTCTTGTGTTTTGAGATCCTTTTGGCGTGCTAAGCGCGTTTCTCGCGCTTAACCCAAAATGGTGGCCTAGATCCCAAAATGGCCAGACCACGAGGCTCCTTTGTCCTGTCCGCTGACCGTCTTGCTCCCTTCACCTTCCCCAGGTCGAGCCGACGTGGGGCCTTCCTTATTTGGGCATGTGCTTTCCCGCGAAACACAGATGCTTTCGCAGGCTTCTACATGTCTTGTGTGTGCCTCCAGGATGTGGGCTGGGATGTCTGGTCCCAATACACATCCTGGGTGCCAGAGAGTCTAGGGTGGTGTGAATGCCTGGGACCACCGTGGTCCGTGATAGGTCCACGAATGGTGTGAGTGTTGATGAGCGGATCTCCCATTGGGTCCCCTCCGTTTTGGCGCGAAGGGAACCGTGGATAAGAGGGGGCTGGAAACACCACTACCATGTCAATCTCCTGAGTTCTCACGAACGAAGGAATACAGGAGCCAAGTATCCTGCAACCAAGAGGCTGAACCGAGGAATCACTGGTGACCCGCTGAAGGACTGCTCCTCTGCACTGCTGTCGCCTTGTGAAACCCTTTTCACCTTTGATCGAACCAGAAGGCCTGTACTGGTACTTCGACCCTTGGAATAGCGGGGACAGCTATTCTCGGCATTTTCACCATCTCCTGCTAGTAAGCCTTCGGAAGCGTCTCTGGGCCATCCAGCAGACTGACCAGCCTACACAGGAGTCTTGCTCTGTAACCGCCGCCAGGTTGTGTAGTATATCAAGTCCTTGTCACTCTCACATGATTCGTACACTTGGCGTTCCCAGGTCTGAAGTGAGAAGTGTTATTGCATGCTGTAGGAAGGGTCTAAGGATTGGAATGGGAAGGACTTGGATATCACATCTCATGCTATGGATAGGCTCTCGGGTTTGGAAAGGGAAGGAGTTGGATATCACATTTCATGTTAGAGGAAGGATCTCAGGTTTGGTATTAGAGGCATTGAGATATCACATCTCATGCTATAGGAAGGGTCTCAGGATTGGAATCGGAAGGAGTTGGATATCACATCTCATGCAAAAGGAAGGGTCTCAGGTTTAGTATAAGCATTGAGATATCGCATCTCATGCTATAGGAAGGGTCTCAGGATTGGAATGGAAGGAGTTGGATTTCACATCTCATGTTATAGGAAGGATCTCAGGTTTGGTATTAGAAGCATTGAGACATCATATCTCATGCTATAGGAAGGGTCTCAGGATTGGAATGGGAAGGAGTTGGATATCACATCTCATGCTATAGGAAGGGTCTCAGGTTTGGTATAAGCATTGAGATATCACATCTCATGCTATAGGAAGGGTCTCAGGATTGGAATGGGAAGGAGTTGTATATGACATCTCATGCCGTAGGAAGGGTCCCAGGTTTGGTATAAGCATTGAGATATCACATCTCTGCTATCGGAAGGGTCTCAGGATTGCAATGGGAAGGAGTTGGATATCCCATCTCATGTTATAGGAAGAGTCTCAGGTTTGGTATTAGAAGCATTGGGATATCACATCTCATGCTATAGGAAGTGTCTCAAGATTGGAATGGGAAGGACTTGGATATCACATCTCATGCTATAGGGAGGGTCTCAAGTTTGATATTAGAAGCATTGAGATATCACATCTCATGCTATAGGAAGGGTCTCAGGATTGGAATGGGAAGGAGTTGGATATCACATCTCATGTTATAGGAAGGGTCTCAGGTTTGGTATAAGCAGTGAGATATCACATCTCATGCTATAGGAAGTGTCTCAGGATTGGAATGGGAAGGAGTTGGATATCACATCTCATGTTATAGGAAGGATCTCAGGTTTGGTATAAGCATTGAGATATCACATGTTTGCTATCGGAAGGGTCTCAGGATTGGAATGGGAAGGAGTTGGATATTCCCATCTCATGTTATAGGAAGGGTCTCAGGTTTGGTATTAGAAGCATTGAGACATCACATCTCATGCTATAGGAAGGGTCTCAGGATTGGAATGGGAAGGACTTGGATATCACATCTCATGCTATAGGGAGGGTCTCGAGTTTGATATTAGAAGCATTGAGATATCACATCTCATGATATCGGAAGGGTCTCAGGATTGGAATGGGAAGGAGTTGGATATCACATCTCATGATAAAGGAAGGGTCTAAGGTTTGGAAGGGGAAGGATTTGGATATCACATCTCATGTTATAGGACGGGTCTCAGGTTTGGTATTAGAAGCATTGAGATATCAAGTCTCATGGTATAGGAAGGGTCTCAGAATTGGAATGGGAAGGAGTTTGATATCACATCTCATGCCATAGTATGGGTCTCAGGTTTGGTATAAGCATTGGGATATCAAATCTCATGCTATCGGAAGGGTATCAGGATTGGAATTCCAAGGAGTTGGATATCCCATCTCATGCTATAGGAAGGGTCTCAGGTTGGAATGGGAAGGAGTTGGATATCACATCTCATGCTAAAGGAAGGGTCTCAGGTTTGGAAGGGGAAGGATTTGGATATCACATCTCATGTTATAGGAAGGATCTCAGGTTTGGTATAAGAAGCATTGAGATATCACATCTCATGCTATCGGAAGAATCTCAGATTTGGTATTAGAGGCATTGAGATATCACTTCTCATGCTATCATAAGGGTCTCAGGATTGGAATGGGAAGGAGTTGGATATCACATCTCATGCTATAGGAAGGGTCTCAGGTTTGGAACGGGAAGGAGTTGGATATCACATCTCATGTTATAGGAAGAGTCTCAGGTTTGGTATAAGCATTGAGATATCAAATCTCTGCAATCGGAAGTGTCTCAGGATTGGGATGGGAAGGAGTTGGATATCACATCTCATGCTATAGGAAGGGTCTCAGGTTTGGAACGGGAAGGAGTTGGATATCCCATCTCATGTTATAGGACTGGTCTCAGGTTTGGTATTAGAAGCATTGAGATATCACATCTCTGCTATCGGAAGTGTCTCAGGATTGGAATGGGATTGAGTTGGATATCACATCTCATGTTATAGGACGGGTCTCAGGTTTGTTATTAGAATCATTGAGATATCATATTGCATGCTGTAGGAAGGGTCTAAGGATTGGAATGGAAGGACTTGGATATCACATCTCATGCTATAGGTAGGCTCTCAGGTTTGGAAAGGGAAGGAGTTGGATATCACATTTAATGTTAGAGGAAGGATCTCAGGTTTGATATTAGAGCCATTGGATATCACATCTCATGCTATAGGAAGGGTCTCAGGATTGGAATGGGAAGGAGTTGGATATCACATCTCATGCTATAGGAAGGGTTTTAGGTTTGGTATAAGCATTGAGATATCACATCTCATGCCATAGGAAGGGTCTCAGGTTTGGTATAAGCATTGAGATATCACATCTCTGCTTTCGGAAGGGTCTCAGGATTGTAATGGGAAGGAGTTGGATATCCCATCTCATGTTATAGGAAGAGTCTCAGATTTGGTATTAGAAGCATTGAGATATCACATCTCATGCTATAGGAAGTGTCTCAGGATTGGAATGGGAAGGACTTGGATATCACATCTCATGCTATAGGAAGGGTCTCAGGTTTGGTATAAGCAGTGAGATATCACATCTCATGCTATAGGAAGTGTCTCAGGATTGGAATGGGAAGGAGTTGGATATCACATCTCAAGTTATAGGAAGGATCTCAGGTTTGGTATAAGCATTGAGATATCACATGTTTGCTATCGGAAGGGTCTCAGGATTATAATGGGAAGGAGTTGGATATTCCCATCTCATGTTATAGGAAGGGTCTCAGGTTTGGTATTAGAAGCATTGAGACATCACATCTCATGCTATAGGAAGGGTCTCAGGATTGGAATGGGAAGGACTTGGATACCACATCTCATGCTATAGGGAGGGTCTCGAGTTTGATATTAGAAGCATTGAGATATCACATCTCATGATATCGGAAGGGTCTCAGGATTGGAATGGGAAGGAGTTGGATATCACATCTCATGATAAAGGAAGGGTCTAAGGTTTGGAAGGGGAAGGATTTGGCTATCACATCTCATGTTATAGGACAGGACTCAGGTTTGGTATTAGAAGCATTGAGATATCAAGTCTCATGGTATAGGAAGGGTCTCAGAATTGGAATGGGAAGGAGTTGGATATCACATCTCAAGCTATAGGAAGGGTCTCAGGATTTCAGGATTAGAATGGGAAGGAGTTTGATATCACATCTCATGCCGTAGTATGGGTCTCAGGTTTGGTATAAGCATTGGGATATCAAATCTCATGCTATCGGAAGGGTATCAGGATTGGAATTCCAAGGAGTTGGATATCCCATTTCATGCTATAGGAAGGGTCTCAGGTTGGAATGCGAAGGAGTTGGATATCACATCTCATGCTAAAGGGAGGGTCTCAGGTTTGGAAGGGGAAGGATTTGGATATCACATCTCATGCTATCGGAAGAATCTCAGATTTGGTATTAGAGGCATTGAGATATCACATCTCATGTTATCATAAGGGTCTCAGGATTGGAATGGGAAGGAGTTGGATATCACATCTCATGCTATAGGAAGGGTCTCAGGTTTGGAATGGGAAGGAGTTGGATATCACATCTCATGTTATAGGAAGAGTCTCAGGTTTGGTATAAGCATTGAGATATCAAATCTCTGCAATCGGAAGTGTCTCAGGATTGGGATGGGAAGGAGTTGGATATCACATCTCATGCTATAGGAAGGGTCTCAGGTTTGGAACGGGAAGGAGTTGGATATCCCATCTCATGTTATAGGACTGGTCTCAGGTTTGGTATTAGAAGCATTGAGATATCACATCTCTGCTATCGGAAGTGTCTCAGGATTGGAATGGGAAGGAGTTGGATATCACATCTCATGTTATAGGACGGGTCTCAGGTTTGTTATTAGAATCATTGAGATATCATATTGCATGCTGTAGGAAGGGTCTAAGGATTGAAATGGGAAGGACTTGGATATCACATCTCATGCTATAGGTAGGCTCTCAGGTTTGGAAAGGGAAGGAGTTGGATATCACATTTAATGTTAGAGGAAGGATCTCAGGTTTGATATTAGAGCCATTGGATATCATATCTCATGCTATAGGAATGGTCTCAGGATTGGAATGGGAAGGAGTTGGATATCACATCTCATGCTATAGGAAGGGTTTTAGGTTTGGTATAAGCATTGAGATATCACATCTCATGCTATAGGAAGGGTCTCAGGATTGGAATGGGAAGGATCTGTATATGACATCTCATGCCATAGGAAGGGTCTCAGGTTTGGTATAAGCATTGAGATATCACATCTCTGCTTTCGGAAGTGTCTCAGGATTGTAATGGGAAGGAGTTGGATATCCCATCTCATGTTATAGGAAGAGCCTCAGGTTTGGTATTAGAAGCATTGAGATATCACATCTCATGCTATAGGAAGTGTCTCAGGATTGGAATGGGAAGGACTTGGATATCACATCTCATGCTATAGGGAGGGTCTCAAGTTTGATATTAGAAGCATTGAGATATCACATCTCATGCTATAGGAAGGGTCTCAGTATTGGAATGGGAAGGAGTTGGATATCACATCTCATGCTATAGGAAGGGTCTCAGGTTTGGTATAAGCATTGAGATATCACATCTCTGCTATGGGAAGGGTCTCAGGATTGGAATGGGAAGGAGTTGGATATTCCCATCCCATGTTATAGGAAGGGTCTATCAGGTCTTAGCATGAGACTCTTCCTATAACATGAGATGTGATATCAAACTCCTTCCTGTTCCTAACCTGAGACCCTTCCTATAGCATGAGATGTGATATCCAACTCCTTCCCATTCCAATCCTGAGACCCTTCCGATAGCTTGAGATATGATATCTCAATGCTTCTAATATCAATACTGAGACCTCCCTATAGCATGAGATGTGATATCTAAGTCCTTCCCATTCCAATCCTGAGACCCTTCCGATAGCAGAGATGTGATATCTCAATGCTTATACCAAACCTGAGACCCTTCCTATAGCATGAGATGTGATATCCAACTCCTTCCCATTCCAATCCTGAGACCCTTCCTATAGCATGATATGTGAAATCTCAATGCTTCTACCAAAACTGAGACCCTTCCTTTAGCATGAGATGTGATATCCAACTCCTTCCCATTCCAATCCTGAGACCAGTCCTATAGCATGAGATGTGATATCTCAATGCTTCTAATACCAAACCTGAGATCCTTCCTATAACATGAGATGTGATTTCCAACTCCTTCCCATTCCAATCCTGAGACCCTTCCTATAGCATGAGATGTGATATCTCAATGCTTCTAATACCAAACCTGAGATCCTTCCGATAGCATGAGATGTGATATCTCAATGCTTATACCAAACCTGAGACCCTTCCTATAGCATGAGATGTGATATCCAACTCCTTCCCATTCCAATCCTGAGACCCTTCCTATAGCATGATATGTGAAATCTCAATGCTTCTACCAAAACTGAGACCCTTCCTTTAGC
This sequence comes from Ambystoma mexicanum, assembly GCF_040938575.1. NCBI lineage: Eukaryota > Metazoa > Chordata > Amphibia > Caudata > Ambystomatidae > Ambystoma > Ambystoma mexicanum. The sequence goes on along the minus strand of NW_027182495.1, from coordinate 9,667 downwards.
ATGAGATGTGATATACAACTCCTTCCCATTCCAATCCTGAGACCAGTCCTATAGCATGAGATGTGATATCTCAATGCTTCTAATACCAAACCTGAGATCCTTCCTATAACATGAGATGTGATATCCAACTCCTTCCCATTCCAATCCTGAGACCCTTCCTATAGCATGAGATGTGATATCTCAATGCTTCTAATACCAAACCTGAGATCCTTCCGATAGCATGAGATGTGATATCTCAATGCTTCTAATACCAAACCTGAGATACTTCCTATAACATGAGATGTGATATCCAAATCCTTCCCCTTCCGAACCTGAGACCCTCCCTTTAGCATGAGATGTGATATCCAACTCCTTCTCATTCCAATCCTGATACCCTTCTGATAGCATGAGATGTGATATCTCAATGCCTCTAATACCAAACCTGAGATCCTACCTCTAACATGAAATGTGATATCCAACTCCTTCCCTTTCCAAACCTGAGAGCCTTCCTACAGCATGAGATGTGATATCCAAGTCCTTCCCATTCCAATCCTGAGACCCTTCCTATAACATGAGATGTCATATCCAACTCCTTCCCATTCCAACCTGATACCCTTCCTATAGCATGAGATGGGATATCCAACTCCTTCCAAATCCAATCCTGATACCCTTCCGATAGCATGAGATGTGATATCCCAATGCTTCTACAAAACCTGATACCCATACCGTGGCATGAGATGTGATATCAAACTCCCGTCCCATACCATGAGACTTGATATCTCAATGCTTCTAATACCAAACCTGAGACCGGTCCAATAACATGAGATGTGATATCCAAATCCTTCCCCTTCCAAACCTTAGACAATTCCTTTATCATGAGATGTGATATCCAAGTCCTTCCCATTCCATTCCTGAGACCCTTCCTATAGCATGAGATGTGATATCTCAATGCTTCTAATACCAAACCTGAGACCCTTCCTATAACATGAGATGTGATATCCAAGTCCTTCCCATTTCAATCCTGAGACCCTTCCTATAGCATGAGATGTGATATCTCAATGCTTCTAATACCAAACCTGAGACCCTTCCTATAACATGAATTCTGATATCCAAGTCCTTCCCATTCCAATCCTGAGACCCTTCCAATAGCAGAGATGTGATATCTCAATGCTTCTAATATCAAACCTGAGACCTGTCCTATAGCATGAGATGGGATATCCAACTCCTTCCCGTTCCAAACCTGATACCCTTCCTATAGCATGAGATGTGATATCCAATTCCTTCCCATCCCAATCCTGAGACACCTCCGATAGCAGAGATGTGATATCTCAATGCTTATACCAAACCTGAGACTCTTCCTATAACATGAGATCTGATATCTAACTCCTTTCCGTTCCAAACCTGAGACCCTTCCTATAGCATGAGATGTGATATCCAACTCCTTCCCGTTCCAAACCTGATACCCTTCCAATAGCATGAGATGTGATATCCAATTCCTTCCCATCCCAATCCTGAGACACCTCCGATAGCAGAGATGTGATATCTCAATGCTTATACCAAACCTGAGACTCTTCCTATAACATGAGATGTGATATCTAACTCCTTTCCGTTCCAATCCTGAGACCCTTCCTATAGCATGAGATGTGATATCTCAATGCTTATACCAAATCTGAGACCCTTCCTATTGCATGAGATGTGATATCCAACTCCTTCCCATTCCAATCCTGAGACCCTTCCTATAGCATGAGATGTGATATCTCAATGCTTCTAATACCAAACCTGAGATCCTTCCTATAACAAGAGATGTGATATCCAACTCCTTCCCATTCCAATCCTGAGACCCTTATGATAGCATGAGATGTGATATCTCAATGCCTCTAATACCAAACCTGAGATACTTCCGATAGCATGAGATGTGATATCTCAATGCTTCTAATACCAAACCTGAGATCCTTCCTATAACATGAGATGTGATTTCCAAATCCTTCCCCTTCCAAACCTGAGACCCTCCCTTTAGCATGAGATGTGATATACAACTCCTTCCCATTCCAATCCTGAGACCCTTCCTATAGCATGATATGTGAAATCTCAATGCTTCTACCAAAACTGAGACCCTTCCTTTAGCATGAGATGTGATATCCAACTCCTTCCCATTCCAATCCTGAGACCAGTCCTATAGCATGAGATGTGATATCTCAATGCTTCTAATACCAAACCTGAGATCCTTCCTATAACATGAGATGTGATATCCAACTCCTTCCCATTCCAATCCTGAGACCCTTCCTATAGCATAAGATGTGATATCTCAATGCTTCTAATACCAAACCTGAGATCCTTCCGATAGCATGAGATGTGATATCTCAATGCTTCTAATACCAAACCTGAGATACTTCCTATAACATGAGATGTGATATCCAAATCCTTCCCCTTCTGAACCTGAGACCCTCCCTTTAGCATGAGATGTGATATCCAACTCCTTCTCATTCCAATCCTGATACCCTTCTGATAGCATGAGATGTGATATCTCAATGCCTCTAATACCAAACCTGAGATCCTACCTCTAACATGAAATGTGATATCCAACTCCTTCCCTTTCCAAACCTGAGAGCCTTCCTACAGCATGAGATGTGATATCCAAGTCCTTCCCATTCCAATCCTGAGACCCTTCCTATAACATGAGATGTCATATCCAACTCCTTCCCATTCCAACCTGATACCCTTCACATAGCATGAGATGGGATATCCAACTCCTTCCAAATCCAATCCTGATACCCTTCCGATAGCATGAGATGTGATATCCCAATGCTTCTACAAAACCTGATACCCATACCATGGCATGAGATGTGATATCAAACTCCCGTCCCATACCATGAGACTTGATATCTCAATGCTTCTAATACCAAACCTGAGACCGGTTCAATAACATGAGATGTGATATCCAAATCCTTCCCCTTCCAAACGTTAGACCCTTCCTTTATCATGAGATGTGATATCCAAGTCCTTCCCATTCCATTCCTGAGACCCTTCCTATAGCATGAGATGTGATATCTCAATGCTTCTAATATCAAAACTGAGACCCTCCCTATAGCATGATATGTGATATCTAAGTCCTTCCCATTCCAATCCTGAGACCCTTCCTATAGCATGCGATGTGATATCTCAATGCTTCTACCAAACCTGAGACCCTTCCTTTAGCATGAGATGTGATATCCAGCTCCTTCCCATTCCAAACCTGAGACACTTCTGATAGCATGAAATGTGATATCTCAATACTTCTAATATCAAAACTGAGACCCTCCCTATAGCATGATATGTGATATCTAAGTCCTTCCCATTCCAATCCTGAGACCCTTCCTATAGCATGAGATGTGATATCTCAATGCTTCTACCAAACCTGAGACCCTTCCTTTAGCATGAGATGTGATATCCAACTCCTTCCCATTCCAATCCTGAGACCCTTCCTATAGCATGAGATGTGATATCTCAATACTTCTAATACCAAACCTGAGATCCTTCCGATAACATGAGATGTGATATCCAAACCCTTCCCCTTCCAAACCTGGAACCCTCCCTTTAGTATGAGATGTGATATCCAACTCCTTCCCATTCCAATCCTGAGACCATTCTGATAGCATGAGATGTGATATCTCAATGCTTCTAATACCAAACCTGAGATCCTTCCTATAACATGAGATGTGATATCCAAATCCTTCCCCTTCCAAACCTGAGACCCTCCCTTTAGCATGAGATGTGATATCCAACTCCTTCCCATTCCAATCCTGAGACCCTTCTGATAGCATGAGATGTGTTATCTCAATGCCTCTAATACCAAACCTGAGATCCTACCTCTAACATGAAATGTGATATCCAACTCTTTCCCCTTCCAAACCTGAGAGCCTTCCTATAGCATGAGATGTGATATCCAAGTCCTTCCCATTCCAATCATGAGACCCTTCCTATAACATGAGATGGGATATCCAACTCCTTCCCATTCCAATCCTGAGACCCTTCCTATAGCAGAGATGTGATATCTCAATGCTTATACCAAACCTGAGACCCTTCCTACGGCATGAGATGTCATATACAACTCCTTCCCATTCCAATCCTGAGACCCTTCCTATAGCATGAGATGTGATGTCGCAATGCTTCTAATACCAAACCTGAGATCCTTCCTATAACATGAGATGTGATATCCAACTCCTTTCCATTCCAATCCTGAGACCCTTCCTATAGCATGAGATGTGATATCTCAATGCTTATACCAAACCTGAGACCCTTCCTATAGCATGAGATGTGATATCCAACTCCTTCCCATTCCAATCCTGAGATCCTTCCTATAGCATGAGATGTGATATCCAACGCCTTCCCTTTCCAAACCTGAGAGCCTACCTATAGAATGAGATGTGATATCCAAGTCCTTCCCATTCCAATCCTTAGACCCTTCCTACAGCATGCAATATGATATCTCAATGATTCTAATAACAAACCTGAGACCCATCCTATAACATGAGATGGGATATCCAACTTCTTCCCATTCCAATCCTGAGACACTTCCGATAGCAGAGATGTGATATCTCAAGGCTTCTATCAAACCTGAGACGCTTCCTACAACATGAGATGTGATATCCAACTCCTTCCCGTTCCAAACCTGAGACCCTTCCTATACCATATGTGATATCCAACTCCTTCCCATTCCAAACATGAGACCCTTCCTATAGCAAGAATGTAATATCCAACTCCTTCCCATTCCAATCCTGAGACCATTCCTATAGCATGAGATGTGATATCTCAATGCTTCTAATACCAAACCTGAGATCCTTCCTATGACATGAGATGTGATATCCAATTCCTTCCCATTCCAAACCTGAGACCCTTCCTACAACATGCAATGTGATATCTCAATGCTTCTAATACCAAACCTGAGACCAGTCCTATAACATGAGATGGGATATCCAACTCCTTCCCGTTCCAAACCTGAGACCCTTGCTATAGCATGAGATGTGATATCTCAATGCTTCTAATGCCAAACCTGAGATCCTTCCGATAGCATGTGATGTGATATCTCAATGCTTCTAATACCAAACCTGAGATCCTTCCGATAGCATGAGATGTGATATCTCAATGCTTCTAATACCAATCCTGAGATCCTTCCTATAACATGAGATGTGATATCCAAATCCTTCCCCTTTCAAACCTGAGACCCTCCCTTTAGCATGAGGTCTCAGGTTTGTTATTAGAAGCATTGAGATATCACATCTCATGCTATAGGAAGGGTCTCAGGATTGGAATGGGAAGGACTTGGATGTCACATCTCATGCTATAGGGAGGGTCTCAAGTTTGATATTAGAAGCATTGAGATAACAAATCTCATGATATCGGAAGGGTCTCAGGATTGGAATGGGAAGGAGTTGGATATCACATCTCATGATAAAGGAAGAGTCTAAGGTTTGGAAGGGGAAGGATTTGGATATCACATCTCATGTTATAGGGCGGGTCTCAGGATTGGTATTAGAAGCATTGAGATATCAAGTCTCATGGTATAAGAAGGGTCTCAGAATTGGAATGGGAAGGAGTTGGATATCACATCTCAAGCTATAGGAAGCGTCTCAGGATTGGAATGGGAAGGAGTTTGATATCACATCTCATGCCATAGTATGGTTCTCAGGTTTGGTAGAAGCATTGGGATATCACATCTCATGCTATCGGAAGGGTATCAGTATTGGATTTGGAAGGAGTTGGATATCCCATCTCATGCTATAGGAAGGGTCTCAGGTTGGAATGGGAAGGAGTTGGATATCATATCTCATGCTATAGGAAGGTTCTCAGGTTTGGAAAGGGAAGGAGTTGGATATCACATTTCATGTTAGAGGAAGGATCTCAGGTTTGGTATTAGAGGCCTTGAGATATCACATCTCATGCTATCGGAAGGGTCACAGGATTGGAATGGGAAGGAGTTGGATATCACATCTCAAGCTATAGGAAGGGTCTCAGGTTTGGTATAAGCATTGAGATATCACATCTCATGCTATAGGAAGGGTCTCAGGTTTGGTATAAGCATTGAGATATCACATCTCATGCTATAGGAAGGGTCTCAGGATTGGAATGGGAAGGAGTTGTATATGACATCTCATGCCATAGGAAGGGTCTCAGGTTTCGTATAAGCATTGAGATATCACATCACATGCTATAGGAAGGGTCTCAGGATTGGAATGGGAAGGACTTGGATATCACATCTCATGCTATAGGCAGGGTCTCAGGTTTGGAAAGGGAAGGAGATGGATATCACATTTCATGTTAGAGGTAGGATCTCAGGTTTGGTATTAGAGGCATTGAGATATCACATCTCATGCTATCAGAAGGGTCTCTGGATTGGAATGGGAAGAAGTTGGATATCACATCTCATGCTAAAGGGAGGGTCTCAGGTTTGGAAGGGGAAGGATTTGGAAATCACATCTCATATTATAGGAAGGATCTCAGGTTTGGTATTAGAAGCATTGAGATATCACATCTCATGCTATCGGAAGGATCTCAGGTTTGGTATAAGAGGCATTGAGATATCACATCTCATGCTATCATACGGGTCTAAGGATTGGAATGGGAAGGAGTTGGATATCACATCTCATGTTATAGGAAGGATCTCAGGTTTGGTATTAGAAGCATTGAGACATCACATCTCATGCTATAGGAAGGGTCTCAGGATTGAAATGGGAAGGAGTTGGATATCACATCTCATGCTATAGGAAGGGTCTCAGATTTGGTATAAGCATTGAGATATCACATCTCATGCTATAAGAAGGGTCTCAGGATTGGAATGGGAAGGAGTTGTATATGACATCTCAGGCCATAGGAAGGGTCTCAGGTTTGATATAAGCATTGAGATATCACATCTCTGCTATCGGAAGGGTCTCAGGATTGGAATGGGAAGGAGTTGGATATCCCATCTGAGTTGGATATCCCATCTCATGTTATAGGAAGGGTCTCAGGTTTGGTATTAGAAGCATTGAGATATCACATCTCATGCTATAGGAAGGGTCTCAGGATTGGAATGGGGAGGACTTGGATGTCACATCTCATGCTATAGGGAGGGTCTCAGGTTTGATATTAGAAGCATTGAGATAACAAATCTCATGATATCGGAAGGGTCTCAGGATTGGAATGGGAAGGAGTTGGATATCACATCTCATGATAGAGGAAGGGTCTAAGGTTTGGAAGGGGAAGGATTTGGATATCACATCTCATGTTATAGGACGGGTCTCAGGTTTGGTATTAGAAGCATTGAGATATCAAGTCTCATGGTATAGGAAGGGTCTCAGAATTGGAATGGGAAGAAATTGGATATCACATCTCAAGCTTTAGGAAGGGTCTCAGGGTTGGAATGGGAAGGAGTTTGATATCACATCTCATGCCATAGTATGGGTCTCAGATTTGGTAGAAGCATTGGGATATCACATCTCATGCTATCGGAATGGTATCAGTATTGGATTTGGAAGGAGTTGGATATCCCATCTCATGCTATAGGAAAGTTCTCAGGTTGGAATGGGATGGAGTTGGATATCACATTTCATGTTATAGGAAGGGTCTCAGGTTTGGAATGGGAAGGAGTTGGATATCACATTTCATGTTAGAGGAAGGATCTCAGGTTTGGTATTAGAGGCCTTGAGATATCACATTTCATGTTATAGGAAGGGTCTCAGGTTTGGAATGGGAAGGAATTGGATATCACATCTCATGTTATAGGAAGGATCTCAGGTTTGGTATTAGAACCATTGAGATATCACATCTCATGCTATAGGAAGGGTCTCAGGATTGGAATGCGAAGGATTTGGATATCACATCTCATGCTAAAGGAAGGGTCTCAGGTTTGGTAGAAGCGTTGAGATATCACATCTCTGCTATCGGAAGGGTCTCAGGATTGGATTGGGAAGGAGTTGGATATCCCTTCCCATGCTATAAAAGGGTCTCAGGATTTGAATGGCAAGGAGTTGGATATCACATATCATGCCATAGGAAGGGTCTCAGGTTTGGTATAAGCATTGAGATATCACATCTCTGCTATCTGAAGGGTCTCCGGATTGGATTGCGGAGGAGTTGGATATCCCTTCTCATGCTATAGGAAGTGTCTCAGGTTGGAATGGGAAGGAGTTGGATATCACATCTCTTGTTATAGGAAGGGTCTCAGGATTGGAATTGGAAGGATTCGGATATCACATCTCTTGCTATAGGAAGGGTCTCAGGATTGGAATGGGTAGGAGTTGGATATCACATCTCATGTTAGAGGAAGGATCTCAGGTTTGGTATTAGAGGCCTTGAGATATCACATCTCATGCTATAGGAAGGGTCTCAGGTTTGGTATAAGCATTGAGATATCACATCTCATGCTATAGGAAGGGTCCCAGGATTGGAATGGGAAGGAGTTGTATATGACATCTCATGCCATAAGAAGGGTCTCAGGTTTGGTATAAGCATTGAGATATCACATCACATGCTATAGGAAGGGTCTCAGGATTGGAATGGGAAGGACTTGGATATCACAGCTCATGCTATAGGCAGGGTCTCAGGTCTGGAAAGGGAAGGAGATGGATATCACATTTCATGTTAGAGGTAGGATCTCAGGTTTGGTATTAGAGGCATTGAGATATCACATCTCATGCTATCAGAAGGGTCTCAGGATTGGAATGGGAAGGAGTTGTATATCACATCTCATGCTAAAGGGAGGGTCTCAGGTTTGGAAGGGGAAGGATTTGAATATCACATCACATGTTATAGGAAGGATCTCAGGTTTGGTATTAGAGGCATTGAGATATCACATCTCATGCTATTGGAAGGGTCTCAGGATTGGAATGGGAAGGAGTTGGATATCACATCTCATGCTATAGGAAGGGTCTCAGGTTTGGAACGGGAAGGAGTTGGATATCACATCTCGTGTTATAGGAAGAGTCTCAGGTTTGGTATAAGCATTGAGATATCACATCTCTGCAATTGGAAGTGTCTCAGGATTGGGATGGGAAGGATTTGGATATCACATCTCATGCTATAGGAAGGGTCTCAGGTTTGGAACGGGAAGGAGTTGGATATCACATCTCATGTTATGGGAAGAGTCTCAGGTTTGGTATAAGCATTGAGATATCAAATCTCTGCAATCGGAAGTGTCTCAGGATTGGAACGGGAAGGAGTTGGATATCCCATCTCATGTTATAGGACTGGTCTCAGGTTTGGTATTAGAAGCATTGAGATATCACATCGCATGCTGTAGGAAGGGTCTCAGGTTTGGAATGGGAAGGAATTGGATAGCACATCTCATGTCATAGGAAGGATCTCAGGTTTGGTATTAGAAGCATTGAGATATCACATCTCATGCTATAGGAATGGTCTCAGGATTAGAATGGGAAGGAGTTGGATATTACATTCTTGCTATTGGAAGGGTCTCATGTTTGGAATTGGAAGGAGTTGGATATCACATATGCTATAGGAAGGGTCTCAGGTTTGGAATGGGAAGGAGTTGGATATCACATCTCATGTTATAGGAAGGGTCTCAGGTTGGTATACGCATTGAGATATCACATCTCTGCTATCGGAAGGGTCTCAGGATTGGAATGGGAAGGAGTTGGATATCCCATCTCATGTTATAGGAAGGGTCTCAGGTTTGGTATTAGAAGCATTGAGATATCACATCTCATGCTATAGGAAG